>NW_019272129.1:210543-223809 GCF_002738345.1 Cucurbita maxima | reverse complement strand
AAGTGTTCAATGGACAGATTTGCTTTTATGTTTTTACTGCTCTCTGCGCCCTGCTTACTTGTAAATTGGCTATGGTTTAAGTGCGTGCAGGTCGGGCCTTAATCTTTGCAACTTCAGTGAAATGTGAAGAAACACAGGGCCTCATCCAAGCTTTGGAGATTTTAATTGTAACGATCCTAGGTTTCTACTTATCTAAAGTCGCTAGCGTTATTATAGCGTAATCATTTCATTTTTATTTTCACATAGAGATGATTACGTTATGATAACGATAGTGACTCTAGTTGGTTAAGTTACATTAATGTTTTTTCTCTCACAGATGTTGAAGCAGCAGCCCCTTCCCCTTACCATACTGTTGCTGCTGCTTTAGTAGGGTGCCGGCGACAGGAACACTACAAGAAAAGCTGAGCTTTTCTCTCACACAACCAAACTAACCAGACAGAGCTGTCTGGGTGCTGAATTTATTATTCAAATTTTTATCTTTTGTTTATTTTTATTAACGTACGGTCAAAAAAAAAAAAAAAACACAATTTTCACGTTAAGTTTTTTTTATAATTATATTAAAAAATTATTTATAATATTTATTACTGATTAAAATTTCATAAAATTCAAATATCAATTAACATTAATATTAGTTATAAATGTAAGTAATCTTAATTTTTGTAAAAGTAAAGTAGGCAGAGTTTAGTTGTAACCATATTTTGGGATTGGTTTGATTGATATGACAAAAAAAAAAAATTGAATGTATATGGCTCCATTGGGTGTGCTCGGGGTAGAAGTTTTGTATAAATGTATGCTATTAAGTATTTTGATTTAAGTTTTTTTCTTCCTAGGAGGTGGAATAGCATAACCCGGTTGACGCATTGTATGTCCCATAATAGATCTCATTCTTCTACCCTTTCTCGAGAGTTGATGAAACCCTAAAATTGAACTGAATATTTGATTTTCTAAAATTTTAATTCAACTAAATTATAAAATATATATATTTGTTGGTTCGTTAGTCTAGTTTGATGGGGTTATTGGGTCATATTTACATTCTTAAATCTATTGATTTTAATTAATAAATGAAAATATACAAAAACATTTCATACACAATGAGGTTCGTACTATATTTGGCCCCATCTTGTTGTGNAAAAAAAAAAAAAAAAAACACAATTTTCACGTTAGTTTTTTTTTTTTTTAATTATGTTAAAAAATTATTTATAATATTTATTACCGATTAAAATTTCATAAAATTCAAATATCATTAATTATAAAGGTAAGTAATCTTAATTTGTGTGAAAGTAAAGTAGGGCAGAGTTTAGTTGTAACCTTATTTTGGGATTGGTTTGATTGATATGACAAAAAAAAAATCGAATGTATATGGCTCCATTGGGTGTGCTCGGGGTAGAAGTTTTGTATAAATGTATGCTATTAAGTATTTTGATTTAAGTTTTTTTCTTTCTAAGAGCTGGAATAGCATAACCCGGTTGACGCATTGTATGTCCCATAATAGATCCCATTCTTCTACCCTTTCTCGAGAGTTGATGAAACCCTAAAATTGAACTGAATTATATATATATATATTGGTTCGTTAGTCTAGTTTGATGGGGTTATTGGGTCATATTTACATTCTTAAATCTATTGATTTTAATTAATGAATGAAAATATACAAAAACATTTCATACACAATGAGGTTCGTACTATATTTGGCCCCATCTTGTTGTGCACGTTTTGCTACCGCAGCGCCAATCAACCTCGAGCCCGACCAAGGCTGGGAGGCAATATCACAACATCGCTTACTCAACTAAGTTCATATCGTATGCTAAAAACAATCGAACATCGTACCTTCGGTCGTCATATTGACTTGTACCTTGTACCACCCATCAAAACATCATTTTTTTTTTATTTGGGTCAAATAAATTGAAAGCTAGATTAAAATGGATGGCAGTAAATGCAAAAATGACAGCTTTGACTCAGTATTGACTGCCATTAGTTTGAAACATTTTCCATTTTTAATCAATCCTCTTTACTTCGTTGTCACTTGCAGTTATTTGATCCATATGAGCAACTACTACACCTTCAATTTTCTACCATTTCATAATTTTCTTCTCATTTGTTCGGTTTAAATCTCATAACCTCACGAGTTTAGACTATCTAATCTAAATAATAAACGTTAAGTTGGGCCATATTTTTTTTCCAATAAAAAAATAACAATATTTAACGTTTATCACCGATATCAATAATTAGTTGTGATCGGTAAATGTTTGATGTTTGAAATTTACGAGATTTTAGTTATTAATACAACGTATATTATGGATAAGTAGATTTTTTAAAAAATAATTAAAAATAAACAACTTGACAACCCAATCCAATCAAAAAGTACCCTCCCATTTCCGTTACCCTTTAGGAAAAAAACATACCGACATGCTTAACAATAATTACTACTTTTACAATAACAAATTAGACTTTATCAACACACACTCACACAAAAAGACATATTTTTATATAAACATATACGTACTCACATAATTAGGCTCGGTCTCTAGTATCATTCAATATAGAACACGGTCACGTCTCAGGGAAGTGGCGCATGAGTTAGATATAACTTATGAAATCATCCCACGATAGATAATACGTTCATATGATTGAGAGTGATACGTTGACTCTATTAACGCCGTTCTTCAGATAAGGTAGTTGGAACCATGCTTTTACGCCCGACTATTCAGATGCTGAAGGAGACTTGATCACACATTACATCCTAGAGACCACGATAATAATACCGGAGTTACTTTGATCACCAACTCAATCTATAAAATTTTCACTAATTTAAACTGATTTGAGTTATTGATTTTTTTTTTAACATTCCTATTTTTTGAACTATTTTATAAGACCTATATTAATAGTGGAAAAAAAAATTTAATTAGAAAACTTATTTTTTATTCCCAAAAAATAAAAAGAAACTAACTCGAGAGATAATACGTACAAATTAAAGACTTATACAACGATATTTATCGCGTTTATTAATACGTAAAAATTGATTATATAAATTATTTTAATGGTAGATTTAATCTTCTAAATAATTATAAATAATATTATGTACATTTTCTACGTTTTACACGTCAGCAGTCACATAATTGTAATATAAAAATTATTATTATTATTATTTTTTAAATGAAAAGAAAAGAAAATAAAAACCCAATTTCTGGTTGGGATTTTATGGCGCCAAATTCGAATCAGTAATCGCAAGAGTTGCTCCGCTTGTGGTTGAAGCTTTCAATGGACTAGAGATCGTGTCTTCTTCTTCTTCTTCTTCTTCCTCATCGTTCAGCTTCGCAGTGAGTTAAATTTCTGCGTTCTTANCGCTCTAACCACTTGAGCTATTCAACTTGTTTGTTGATAGGTTGGCTCCTCTGTGATGGTATACTACCGATCGCTTCAACCAGGCTCTGATACCACTTGTTGACTCTGGCAAATCGGATGTCGACGAAAAAAAAAAAAAAATTGGCCGAAGGTTTCTTCGAAGGAAAAATTAGCGGAAGTAAAAGGAGAGAGAGAGAGAGATTCGCTGGTAATGCTGAAGACTCAATATATTATTTTACATCCGTTGAATGGTTTAAATAATAAATCTAATTACAAAAATAGAAAAACCAAATATACACAAATAGAATAAGTGGACGAAGACTCCGCCACTCTGCCAAAACAATGGCCCCTAGAATCACGCTCCTCCATTCGCGTGAACTCATATGTTTTTACAAACCTAACTAAATAAGGCAGAGCTTTTATTTAACAATGCTTGCAGATTTTGAAACTAAAGCCCTCGAATCTCAGCTTTTCTCGCTTTACATTCCCTGATTTTGTTCAATTTCAACTCGTGTACCTAATTTCTAAAAGGAGTAATGATATTACGACATTTTATTTTGTCTTTATCTCTCTTTTTCCTATGCATTTATTATCACAACTTTCGATTGCTCTGTTAGATGAAAGTAACTCTGTTTTGTTTTCTGTATTTATCTAATTCAGTTTCGACTCGTTTTGACCTCGATTATTGTTGAAATCATGTGAATATTGTCTTCTGTTCATACTGGTGCTTACTATCAGTGATTAAGATTTCAGATGATCTTAAATTGAATGTGTATCAACGAAGTTTGTTCCATTTTAGATTGGGGAAAAAAAGTATGGTCGATTTATTTGTGTATTTTAGGTATATATACACATGTTTATCTTAATCTCGGGGAAATTTCTCACTATTTAGAGTTTATTACTAAAATTAGGCAGGAAAGCTTAATGACTATGAAGTTTCAGCAAGAAATCAGGTTTGTTTTTTTTACTTGCGGAGCAACCAGATTGAAATAGGGAAGTGGAAATTTTAAAAGACCCACAAGGGAACAGTGTTGGAGGTCTGGTCTTGTCATGGTATGTCCCGTAGTATGAATGTTATTTTCATCATAATAAATGCGTCCCAAATCTCTCTCTGTTCAATAAATGCTAGTCTGCATTGTGAGAATCCGCAATTAATTCTTCTCCTTATTCGCCTATTTCTTATATCAATTGTGCGTAAATTGTAAAACCTCAGAATAAGAAATCTCTGCATTAACTCCCTCAATTTTTTTGGGACAACTTTTACTTTCAATGATGATTCAATTCTTCCTATGCTCAATCGTGTCAGTATTTATTGCAAGAACCAGCTTGAAACTTGCTGATTCTTGTCCTTCCCCTTCAGACCCACTTACCCATTAATTTCCCCTCTTTCAATTTTAGTTGATTGAGATAACGTTTCCCTTTCGCATGGCTTTCCTCCTCCTCTCTCTGTAATTCGCTCTGAAAATTTGCAAGGGAAGGATCTAGGTTCTTTCTTTCACTCTGGTCACAAGAGGGTGGTGTCCCTCTGATTTTGAAAGTTGTGAGATGGGAAGAGCGCCTTGTTGCGATAAGGGGCTAAAGAAAGGGCCGTGGACATCAGAAGAAGATGAGCTTCTTATCAATTATATCAAGCAAAACAATGGCCATGGAAGCTGGAGATCGCTCCCCAAGCTTGCAGGTTTAGTAATCCAAAATTTTCGCTAGTTCCCACTTGTCATCATTCATTCTGCAGTCAATGTTTATTATAACTTTTTCATTACTTCGAAATTTATTGTCACTGGAGTATAAAAGACAAAGGAGGAAGAAGAAGAAGAAGCTCGAGTAGTTGGGTCCTTTACCCTACTCTCCCTTTCGATCTCCCAATTTCTCATTCATCTCCTTTCTGCGACCTCATAGATTCTTTACAGCAGCTTCTTCCCCTGCTTTGTTACCAAAAAAATGTGCAGAAAAAAGTTCCAGCTGTTAGGAATGATCTAACTACCTCCCGTGATGAGCCCGGGAACAGAGTACACACTTTGTTCAACACTTGAGTCACTTTTGACTATAACTTTGAGGTTCACGGGTTCTTTGTTCGACATTTAAGGATTCTATTGACATGATTAAGTTAAGGGCACAACTCTAATACATTATTAGGAATGATGAATCTTCACAATGATATGATATTGTCCATTCTGAGTATAATCTCTCATGATTTTGCTTTTGGTTTCTTCAAAAAGTCTTGTACAGATAGTATTTCTTGTTTATAAACCCCGAGTCAACACCTTAATTAGTCAATAGGACTCCTCCCCCAATAATCCTCAACACCGGCATCGTTATAGATTTCTGTACTGGTAATCTGTTTTTTACTATAAACGTTCTGTGTGGCCAACAAATGATGCTAAACTAGACAAAAGAGTTCTGCGAATTTTTTTTCTATCAAGGAATGCCTGCCTCAGCCATCCAATAGCATAAGAATAGCTAGTCTTTTGATTTATCTTTAGTTTCTGATACAGCCTCCACTGCAGTCCATGAGATATCGAGTATGGTCACCAGGACCTGACATTTTTTATGCCCATACTTACTCTGTTAGTAGCCCAGCTCTATTCTTAAACAGGATACACCAACAATTTCTTGCACATTTGGAAGGGAACAATTGTTGTCTTACGTTCTTCATTGTTTTATCTCTCTCACTTTGATAAGGATGGTCTTTGTACATGATATGTTTTTTTTAGGTCTTCAACGATGTGGGAAGAGCTGCCGTTTGAGGTGGACAAACTATCTAAGACCTGATATCAAACGTGGCCCCTTTACCACCGAGGAAGAGAAGCTTGTTATTCAGCTCCATGGAATTCTCGGAAACAGGTGATAATACTACATTGTTTTCTTCCTGAATAATATCATAGATTTGATTGTTAAAGTTTATGGTACCTTTTCTTTCATTGCATCCGAATTATCAATTAGTTTGAATTTTGTAACTAGACTACTGCTAGCCGATATTTTTTTCTTTGGACTTTTCCCTCAAAATTTTAAAACGAGTCTACGACGGAGATGTTTTCATATCCTTATAAGAAATGTTTCGTTCTCCTCTCCAGAGGGGTGATCTCACAAATTTTGTCATTTTTGGTTTTTTGAGAAGGAAATCAATTTTATTGATACATGAAACAAAAAGTAACGTAGCCTCCAACACCTAAAGGTGCATTACAAAAAAAAAAAAAAGATGTCCAACTAAAATCAAAGAAGAGAACTATAATGAGTAAAAGTGTCCTAAAAGAAAATTGTCATTTTCGTCTGATGTTTTGCTAACTGTCGCTTTTGTTCTTAGTCTTGAAGCTTCACACATTCCTAATGGTCTCTTTATTAGTCGGTTAAAATATGTTCGAGATATTCTTACTCGTGCTCATTTGTTCGACAGCAAACCAGTCCACAAGGTGCAGACCCCACTCCGTCTCTGCCCCTCTTTCTTTCTTCGTCTAAAATACACTCCAGAGTCCGTATTCTCAGTTTCTGCCCCCTTCTTCCTCTCTTGTTCTGACTGCCACCACGTCCACCCTCCTTCACAGTCACCATCGAGCCCTCTCTCTTTCACTTGCCCTTTTCTCAGATAGAGCCATTACCAGCGAAAGTTCTCTCAGACAACATTAGAGGTCTTTCTTTCTGACCTTCGGCTATAGTGAAAGATGTTTAGCCTGTATTTGCCCAATGGAACCACTTCCAATAAAACTCAAGGCTAAGTCTTGACTCTAAATGGTAGTTTGTAAAACCTGAAGGCCATTCATATTAAAATGTTTGCTTTAACTGAGGTTTCGAGATTCTTTGAAAATCAGGTTTAAAATGTCATCATTCTCGGACTCATCTACTTTGTTCAACGTGTTTTAGCCTTGAATTGTACTGATCGAGCGCTTTGCAGGTGGGCTGCTATTGCTTCTCAACTACCGGGAAGAACAGATAACGAAATCAAGAACTTATGGAACACCCACCTCAAGAAACGTCTTCTTTGCACTGGCATTGACCCTCAGACACATGAACCCTTCAACTCTCGCAGCTCCTTCTCTACAGCACCGGCATCACCGAGCACCCGCCACATGGCACAGTGGGAGAGTGCTCGGCTCGAAGCCGAAGCTCGACTTTCAAAGGAATCATCACTCTTCACCCTCCTCCCCACGGAAAGAACAACTGATTCTGACTTTTTTCTTCAAATATGGAACTCTGAAGTTGGTGAATCATTTCGTAGGTGCAGGGAAGACAAAACAACATGCCAAAGCCAAAGTCCCATATCCTCATCAACTAAATACGACTCGGTTTTCGTCATCGCTACCGACAACGGAGTCGATTACACCGGTGGTTCCTCAACCATGTACAGCAATAATGAAAATGAAGAAACGGAATACAAAAACTTCAAACCAATGGCTGACATTCTGATGTCGAAGTCTGATTCATCGAGTGTGAACGAGTTCGAGGAGTCATCAGACAGTGCATTAGAACTGCTTCTGGACTTCCCCATTAACAATGACATGAGCTTCTTGGAAGAAAACAACGCATAGCATCTGCAGTAGAGAGATAGCAAAGCTTATGATGATTTGAAGTTGTTTGTATGGTAGGTTAGGTCCCAAAGTTTTGTGGATTGTTGTTACCAAAACTAAACCATTTTTCTTTGTTTTTGTGCTTTGAAATGGAAGCTGTGATGAAAGAAAGCGATTCCTATCGTGGTATCTTCTTCACTAAAGGGGATCTCTACTAAGGGCCAAAGTTCAGTTTGTAGATAGCATATATGGTTCTTCCGGACGTAGAGCCATTACATTATTAGATACAGTGATTAATGTATAAGTGCTTTCAAATCCCATCTATTTTTAATGTAAGTGCTTCAGTTTGGGTTGGGTATTGTTTTTTTTTTTTTTTTTTAATTATTATTATTATTATTATTTAAAAAGTGCCCCGGACCTTCTTTCTTCTCCAACCGAGCCCTGAGAAAGCTACCAATGGTAGGTTAATACAGATCTCCTACAGCTGATTCTGTTGATAGCATAGGAACTTGTAGCTCAGTCTATCTTTCTACCTAAAATGAATGCCCAACGGAACTTACTCCACTGAATCGAGGTACTTTCTCGCTTTTTGCATAAAGCCCAACAATTGCTTAATGAATGTATCTAAGGTTATCAGATATACCGATTTGCTTCCGTGAAAAATTTGGCCAAAAAGTCTGAAGCTTCTTCTCTTTTCTAGGAAATAATAACCAAATCAAAAGAGTTGGGCAAGAACAAGAAGCGAAGAATGCTAGATGCCTTTTCTTCCCCCGTCACATGTGGTGATAGCCTAGGAGAAGAGAAGCAAGCTATCTTCGCTACCTTTTCTTCTTCCCGAATCACATGTTACGTTAATAACTAAAATTTTAACATTTATAAGTCACAACACATTACTAACATACGTTACAAATGTTAAATATTCCTAATATTTTTAAAAGATAGGGTAAGGTTGTAACTCTATTTTTTTTTTTTTAAATATCAACCCGCAAACCGAACCAAATTTTTGTTTTCCAAAAATTCATTTCAACCCAAACGTAAAAAAAATCTTACCCAAGTTAACTTTTATGATTTGAGTTGAGTAATTGAATTATATTTTTTTAAAAATTCTTTAATAAACAATAAGTTAAAAAAACTTTTTATTAAAAAAAAAAAAAGTTACATTTGGATTCAAAACCAAAAAGAAAAGTAATACTAATTATAATAATAAAAAATTGTGAAATAAGCAAGCATAAGGAAAAGAGCATTTCTTCTAGTTTTCCTTTTGGTTTTGCGCATATAACAAAAGTAATATGCGCATCTAAAGTAAAAGAATGTATTTTACTGCAATTACCACAGTTAAAAGTTATATTTTACCTATAAATATAGAATTTTCAATATATCTCGAGTTATTTTATGACTTTCTTGGCTAACTACAGACCGTAAAGTATTGCTATGATATCAATTATCATGATCGTACATTTTCAACCGTGCGACGTCATAATTCTGACACATTCATGACCAGATTTATGACGAATTCAAATTTTGTTATAATTTTTTTTGTTTGTCTTTACTTATCTGATACACAATATCTATTATTCAAAAGTGTGAATAAATCTAAAAATATTATTATTAAACTAAACAGAAATAAAATTGGGATTGAAAATTTAATCTCCAATCATATTCATAACTATTACAACTAATACCTACAAATAAAGAAAATAAACAAACTCTCGAGAATAAAATAAAATATATTTTAATGAAAAAAAAAATATTTTTTTAAAAATATTTTATAACTAATATATTATTCAAATATTAACGGAGTAGGAATATCCAAAAATATATTTCATATATTTCTTTTTCAATAGCGCTGCCGCCGTTCTGTTTCTTCGGCGTTAGCTGTAATTTCTGAACTCGTTTCATATACGAAAACACTTGTGTTCGTGATTTGATCATTGATTTGCTACTGAAATCTGGGCGTGGTTGACGATGCAATGAATGTGTTCGACGAAATGCTTCTTCCAGGTTTGGAGTTTCAACCCAACTACATAACTGCTGATATTGTTTTCACCAAATTGTTGAAAATAGATGGAAAGATGAAATTGCTGGCTACGTAGCTAAATTTGATAAACACAATGTTGTTCTTAATTGCATTACATTAACGTTCTTGATCTTCAAGCTTTGTAGGTTTAGAAATACAGATCCTGCGTAGAATGTTTTAGGTGGTTTTATGAAATCAAAATGGTCTTATAACTTTTGGTTATTCTTATCAATCATTTATGTAAGTTCATAAGGATTGATGATGCATTGAAGGTGTTTGAGAAAAGGAAGGGGGAAAAGGAGGAGGCCTAGGCTGTTATTCCTGATTGATGGGGGCTTATTATAAGGTGGGGAGGCAAAAAGAAGGATTGTACTTGAAGGGAATGATGAGGTCTGTTGGTTCTGCACCCAATATTGTTACCTACAATTGCTTGATTGATGGATACTGTTAATGCAGGTGACATTGAAAGAGCCTATGAGCTCTTTAATCAGATGGTCAATGAACAAGATGTGCCAAATGTAATCACCCTCAGTACTTTAGTTGATGGAACGTGCAAAGGGGGTGTTAGAAATAAGTCACCCCAGGATGAAACAATGGTTTACAACAGAGTGACTCAGGATATTGAATGAAGAACTCTAATACGAAGAACTCCAATGTGCGAATTCAAAGCTATGTAGATGTTGTAGTTACGGAAGCCGGATCAACATCATGACAATAGCATTCTGGAAATTGTTGGACTAGTCATAATTGTATGGCAAAGTAAGTCGTGAAATGTAACCGCTCAAACCCATTGCTAGCAGATATTATCTGTTTTGGCCTGTTATGTATCGTCATCAGTCTCACGGGTTTAAAACGCGTCTGCTATGGAGACTGTCTAGCCCTACTCCACCCAATGTCTTGCACCGTCTGGTGACTGACTTTGATACCATTTGTAACAGCTCAAGCCCACCGCTAGCAGATATTGTCCTCTTTGAGCTTTCCTTTCCGGGCTTCCCCTTACGTCTTTTAGGGAGAAGTTTCCACCCTTATAAGGAATGTTTCGTTCCCTTCTCCAACCAACGTGGGATCTCACAATAAACGCGTCTACTGTATAAAGGGTTTAGCCCTACTCCAATAAGTGTCTCGCACCGTCCAATAACTGGACCTACTACTATTGTGTAACGGATCAAAGTGGATAATATCTACTAGCAGTGAGTTTGAGTTGAATTCCTTCCTTTCCAACTTACAAGATAAGTCAATAAGATTGTTAAAGCAATGGAGTATTACTTTGATGATGTCCTAAGCTGAATGCTATACTGATGTGTTGGTTATTACAGTTTGATGTGGAAGAACAAATCAGAAAAAGCTAATGAGTTGCTGAATGAGATACTTATGGAGCTCTTATTTCTGCATGTTGTTTGAACAACAACACTGATGAACACATCAAACTTTTCTGCTGCATCAAAGCTTCTCCCAACACAGTAATCTACAAAATCGAGGTAAATACAAGATGTTTCAAATTCTTCTGTTTTGCATGCCTTAATATTTATTGCTCTTAAACTATTAGTGCTAAATCTTGAAAATAAGATTCATTTAATGACTTAAAAGGTAGGATAGGAATCCCTCTTTAGCCCGAGAATGTAGAGGAGAATAGAGAGAGAATTCTCTTTAAAAGGTAGGATAGGAATCCCTCTTTAGCCCGAGAATGTAGAGGAGAATAGAGAGAGAATTCTCTTCGTTCTCTATTTATAGAGGTGGGGAGAAATTTCCTACTGAAAATCTCTCGACCCCTCTTCCCAAAAAAAATAGATGGAGAATTTTATGAGGATAAAGATTGAAATAAGAGGTTGGGATGGGGATGGAGAANCTATTAGTGCTAAATCTTGAAAATAAGATTCATTTAATGACTTAAAAGGTAGGATAGGAATCCCTCTTTAGCCCGAGAATGTAGAGGAGAATAGAGAGAGAATTCTCTTCGTTCTCTATTTATAGAGGTGGGGAGAAATTTCCTACTGAAAATCTCTCGACCCCTCTTCTCAAAAAAATAGATGGAGAATTTTATGAGGATAAAGATTGAAATAAGAGGTTGGGATGGGGATGGAGAAAAAAAAATAGATGGAGAATTTTATGAGGATAAAGATTGAAATAAGAGGTTGGGATGGGGATGGAGAAGCTGTCCCCCTTAGGATGTTCAAAAAGTCTTATGAACCGACTAACCCGATCAACCCAACCCGGGGAGAAATTTCCTACCGAAAATCTCTTGACCCCTCTCCCCAAGAAAATAAATAGAGAATTTTGCGAGGATAAAGATTGAAATAAGAGGTTGGGATGGGGATAGAGAAGCTGTCCCCCTTAGGATGTTCAAAAAATCTTATGAATCGACTAACCCTATCAACACAACCCACCTCGTACAGTTTGGGATGGGATATAAATTTATTTTGGTTGGGTTTATGGATTTAGTTGATTCATTAGTTGAATCAAATCAATAAATTTTAAAATATACTTTTTGTTTGATAAAGTTATATATATAATATTATACATTTTTGTTTGATAAAGTTATATATACAATATTTATTATTATTTATTCTCTAACCAGTATTTTTTAACTATTTAGAAGGTATTTTTGAGCCAATATATTGAGTTATAAATTTTAATTAAATGTTAGAATATAAATATTTTACGAAATAACATTTTACTTTTATTAAAAATAAAAATTTAAATAAATGACCTAAATAACCCAAACCAGATTCGGTTGTTTATTATTTAATCAATGTTGTTAGGTTGTTTACAAACCGAACAATTATGTTAAGTCTAAAAAATGTTCAAACTTGATTCAACCTATTCCTTGAACATCCTTATTCTTCGTCAGGTGGACATATATAACTATGGAGTAGAAAAAAAATGTCTCAACCTGATCTAACCTATCCCATGAACACTCCTAGTCTCCGTCCCATGGACATCTCTAACCATGGAGTAGAAAAAAAATGTCTCAACCCTATCTAACCTATTTCCTGAACACCCTTAGTCTCGGTCTCGTGGATATCTCTAATCGTGAAGTGGCAAAAAATGTCTCAACTCAATCCAATCTATCCCATGAACACCCTTAGTCTACATCTCGTGGACATCTCTACCCATGGAGTAGTGGTTTTCAAAAAAGCCCAAGTTATTGAGTACTTTTGGCTTGAGCATTGTTGTTTTAAAATTTTAATCAATCTCAAGCTCTTTACACATATTTGCCCCTATTGACTTTTCTCTCCACACACACAAAACTTTCATAATTTATCTCAAATTTGCACTCTTTTCTCTAATTTTTATTATCTCTTGGTGTTGAATGGCTACCATTTATCCACCAACTGGCATCAACTACACACAAAAATTCCAAATCCCCCTTTTTCTCTATATCATCAAAAAAAAAAAAAAAAAAAAAAAAAA
>NW_019272129.1:210093-210533 GCF_002738345.1 Cucurbita maxima | reverse complement strand
AAAAAAAAAAAAAAAAAAAAAAAAAAAAAACACTGATTCTCCACCATTGCTTTGAAAAAGGAGCATATTCTTCATCCCCCATAGCCATTTTCTTTATCTTTCACAAAAAAACTCTTAATTTGCTTCTCTGTCAACGCCATTATGCGTCATCCATGGCTTGATTCCTTCCACTAGTCAACCCCATTTGCAAATTTGTTCTGTTTTTTTCTCACAAACCCACTGAATCTTGCTACTGGAAATCACTGTTTTTCTTAGATTTGTTCTGAAATTTAAGCAGAAAAAGATGAGAAATGAACTGCCTCGTCTTCCTTACTAAGGCCAGCTAAAACACTGTTAAGATCTTTGCTCTGTTTTGTTTGATTTTACAGATCTCTATTGGAAAAGGAAAGGAGGGAGGGGGAAGGGTTGGAAATTGCTTTAACAGGGGAGTTTTACAATTC
>NW_019272129.1:208656-210055 GCF_002738345.1 Cucurbita maxima | reverse complement strand
GGAAAATCATCGGAAAAGCAGTCGTCGGCGTTAGGACTGTCGAGTTCTTCAAACCCCACGTAGAAATCGTCGTTGACGATTAAATCAGAGTCCCCCAGATCGTTGTCTTCTTCGTCTTCCGCCAATGATTCCTCTTTCTCTTCTTCTTTGCTCTCCATGATCGTACTCAGATCTTCGGACGAGCAAACGAGCTGTTTCGCGTCGGGTTTTTCCGATCCGGCGTCGGTGGGTGTCGGCGTGTTGGGCTTCTGACGGGTGGAGCCGGCGAGGGAATTCCGATGAGTTGGCGCCGGGTGGTTGTGCTCCGCCGTGTAAGTAACTATGAACATTCCCGGATCGGATCTGTTCCTCTCCACTTGTTTCCGGGCCATGCAACCCTTTGAACTGCTACATCTGTAATATCCCCTGTTTTTTTCATCATCAACTAAATCAAATCAATACCCTTTACTCCAAAATCAAAACCTTAGCTTCAAAATTTGAAATCGAGTTCGAACCTTGGATATGGAGATCCCTTGATGGGTTTTTGTCCATATTTTCTCCAAGCCCAAATGTCCGAGGACAGAGCCTCCGCCGGAACTTGACAGACTTTCTTCAACTGGTTCTTCCTAAAACAGAGCAAAACAGAGGAACACACAGAAATCGATTAGCTTCAAAAAAAAAAAAAGCACTTTTCAGAATCAAGGCATGATGAAAGTTCACTCACCGGCGTTTGGATCTCGGAGCAGAAACGGAGGTTGAATGGAGCTGTTTAGGGAGATGGGTGTTCTGTAGTTGCTTCTGATGGGTCAGAATTTTGACCGCCGGAGAAGAAAGAAGCGGCGGAGCAGGCGGCGGCAGTGGTGGTGAGCGTTGAGATTTAGGTAAAAAGGGGTTGAAAAACTCCTGCAATTCCTCAGTAGAATTACAATTGGACCCATCAAACGGATCTTGAAGCGACAACATACGGTTCGTTTGGTCTCTGCCAAACGCCATAGGAACAGAGTTATTGGAATTGGAAGGAACAGAGTAAGAGTCGGAAGAAGGAACAGCGGCGGAGGTCATGGCGGAGTAGCCTCTAACGACGGCGTGAAGATCCCAATCAACTTCCATTTCCATAGACAAAAACTGAGCTCTGAAAAAATCTGTACGTTTCTCTCAGCTTCTTGTTCAGTTTTGTTGAGAGAGAAAAAGAAAGCAGACAAAAGAGGTCGCTGACTTTTGGAGATAAGGCTGTAATGAGTAATGAGTAGGAAAAAATTAAAAAGAAAAAAACAATTATTTATAGAAACCAAAATGAAGAGATAGAAAGAGAAAGTTAGGGCTTTTTTCTTTTTTCTTTTTTATTTTTTAGAGAGAGAAAGAAACAGGTGGGTGGTGGAGGAGGGCATCTCTATGCTTTTTTTTTTTTTTTTTTTTTTTT
>NW_019272129.1:180990-208646 GCF_002738345.1 Cucurbita maxima | reverse complement strand
TTTTTTTTTTTTTTTTTTTTTTTTTTTATCCCTTATTAAAAAAAAAAAAAGGTTTTTTATTTTTATTTTTATTTTTATAATATACCCATTTTTATTATTTCTTTTATTTGAAGAAATATTTAATTGTTTTTTGGGAGGTTGACTTTTGAAAATGTCAAAGGCCGGAATTCAATTTATTAGCAAAAGAGGAGAGAGAAATAAAAAAAGGTGTGGATTTTGATAGGCTGAGGCTACACACGCTGCAATCTTGGCTCGTACAGACAAAAAGAGTCATTATTTTTCATTTTTATTATTAAAAAAATGTATAATTAAATTACAATTTAGTTTCATAATTAAATTTTAAAAAAAGTTAGAATTTTGTATTTTGAAATTAAAGTTTAAAATTTTATTTATAAAGTTTTATTAAATTAAAATATGAAATTATTGCCATAAACTATTAAATTTATAATTTAATTTAATGTATATTAAGGAAAAAAAAAAAAGATGAATTATGGTTGTGTTAAGTTTGTAATGGTTGTGAATCAACCTGAAATTTCAACTTAATTGTTTTTGTTGAGTACTTCGGACCTAATCGTATTATTAGGTCATATGAACCCTTCTAAATAATTGTCGGTAAATAATTGAATAAAACTTTTTTCCTATTCATTTTTAGAAAATATATTTATGATATCTTAGAAATATTTAAAAACAATTAAATTGATATAAAATTAAAAACCTTCTAATTTCATATTTTATAAGTTTAAGAATTTTTTAAAATATTAAATAAAACACAAAACTAAAAATTAATTTTTTTTATTAAATAGAGGATAAAAAGAATAAAAATAAATAAATAAATAAACCTATTAAGCATTATTTTTTTTAAGTTAAAAAATGAGTTGGAAGTAATTTAAGCTTTTATATTATTATTATTTGTAGATTCTCGTATTTCTAGATAAATTAATGACATAAATACGTTTTTTTTATATAATTTAAACCCAAATTTGGTCAAACTCATTTATGTATATATTATATATAAAAACCAANGCGGCGGAGGTCATGGCGGAGTAGCCTCTAACGACGGCGTGAAGATCCCAATCAACTTCCATTTCCATAGACAAAAACTGAGCTCTGAAAAAATCTGTACGTTTCTCTCAGCTTCTTGTTCAGTTTTGTTGAGAGAGAAAAAGAAAGCAGACAAAAGAGGTCGCTGACTTTTGGAGATAAGGCTGTAATGAGTAATGAGTAGGAAAAAATTAAAAGGAAAAAAACAATTATTTATAGAAACCAAAATGAAGAGATAGAAAGAGAAAGTTAGGGCTTTTTTCTTTTTTCTTTTTTCTTTTTTCTTTTTTCTTTTTTTCTTTTTAGAGAGAGAAAGAAACAGGTGGGTGGTGGAGGAGGGCATCTCTATGCTTTTCTTTTTTTTTTATCCCTTATTAAAAAAAAAAAAAGGTTTTTATTTTTATTTTTATTTTTATTTTTATAATATACCCATTTTTATTATTTCTTTTATTTGAAGAAATATTTAATTGTTTTTTGGGTGGTTGACTTTTGAAAATGTCAAAGGCCGGAATTCAATTTATTAGCAAAAGAGGAGAGAGAAATAAAAAAAGGTGTGGATTTTGATAGGCTGAGGCTACACACTCTGCAATCTTGGCTCGTACAGACAAAAAGAGTCATTATTTTTATTTTTATTATTAAAAAAATGTACAATTAAATTACAATTTAGTTTCATAATTAAATTTTAAAAAAAAAGTTAGAATTTTGTATTTTGAAATTAAAGTTTAAAATTTTATTTATAAATTTTTATTAAATTAAAATATGAAATTAAATTTATAATTTAATTTAATGCATATTAAGGAAAAAAAAAAAGATGAATTATGGTTGTGTTAAGTTTGTAACTCTTGTGAATCAACGTGAAATTTCGAGTTCATTGAATTAAATGACTCAAGCAATTTGAATAGAGGCCACAACCCAACTCGGGTTAAGTTGGGTTGTAACTAAAATGTTATAACAAAACCTTTTTTTTTTAAGTACGGTTTGGTTGCAACCACTATTTCGTGTAGCAACCCAAGTTTACCACTACCAAATATTATTCTCTTCGAGCTTTTCCTTTCAGCTTCCTCTCAAAGTTTTTAAAACGTGTCTGCCTGCTAGAGAGAGGCTTCCATACCTTTACAAAAAATATTTCGTTTCCCTCTTCAACCAACGTGAGATCTCACATGGTTGCGTCATCTCAACTTGCAAACCAAANAAAAAAAAAGATGAATTATGGTTGTGTTAAGTTTGTAATGGTTGTGAATCAACCTGAAATTTCAACTTAATTGTTTTTGTTGAGTACTTCGGACCTAATCGTATTATTAGGTCATATGAACCCTTCTAAATAATTGTCGGTAAATAATTGAATAAAACTTTTTTCCTATTCATTTTTAGAAAATATATTTATGATATCTTAGAAATATTTAAAAACAATTAAATTGATATAAAATTAAAAACCTTCTAATTTCATATTTTATAAGTTTAAGAATTTTTTAAAATATTAAATAAAACACAAAACTAAAAATTAATTTTTTTTATTAAATAGAGGATAAAAAGAATAAAAATAAATAAATAAATAAACCTATTAAGCATTATTTTTTTTAAGTTAAAAAATGAGTTGGAAGTAATTTAAGCTTTTATATTATTATTATTTGTAGATTCTCGTATTTCTAGATAAATTAATGACATAAATACGTTTTTTTTATATAATTTAAACCCAAATTTGGTCAAACTCATTTATGTATATATTATATATAAAAACCAAAATATAATAAAAGAGAGATTAAAAATATGGTTTGACTTTTGTTTTGAACACATGGAAGTAATGAAGGCCTTTGATGGCCATTCATTGGGGTTTGTAATTCGACTTTTGTTTTGAACACATGGAAGTAATGAAGGCCTTTGATGGCCATTCATTGGGGTTTGTAATTCATTAAGAAACTAATTATGACTTCTAAAATTTGTGTAAATCCATATTATGATGGAAAAATGTTAATTATGCTACATTTTAGTTTCTCTCTCCCGGTGAGATCATACCTTGGTCGGTGAGAAAAAACGTATTTTTTTTATAAGGGTGTGAAAGTCTCTTTCTAATAAACGCGTTTTAAACTCGTAAGATTGACGGCGATAGATAACGGGCCAAGGTGAATAGTTTTTGTTAAGGGTGGGTTTTGATCATTACAAGCGGTATCAAAGCCGGACATTGAGCGGTGTACCAGCGAGGATGCTGGCTTCCCATGGGGGTGGAGATCGTTAAATCCCACATTGGTTGGAGAGAGAACGAGTCGTTCTTTATAAGGGTGTGGAAACCTCTCTAAGTTTACATGTTTTAAAACTGTGAGGCCCTAACGATATGCATCGGGGAAAAAACGGATCATATCTGTCAGCGGTGGACTTTGACTGTTACACTCCTTTTTTTTTTTCTTTTTTATTATTTTGGGTAATAAAATTTTGCAAAATTTCTAATCATGTAAGAATATTCATATGATCAGATAATTTGATCATTCTCGACTATCCAACCCTAACGATAAAGGTTGGGTTGAGTTGAATTTTTTGAAAAACGAAAAAACACGAAAAAAACCAAAAAAAGCTCTGTTCTCCCTCTCTATCTATCCAAGGGATGAAAGTGCAGAGGCCTTTGGTGTTCCCGAGTCAAGAATTGGGGTCTCACATTCACTAGCCAATATGTTTTTCTTCATCCATGATTCAATATTCTGGTGTTTAGAGGAACCACACCAATCCATCCCAAACTTGGTGGTTAAACTCTACTCGACCACGACGATACCATAGGGGAGGGGTTGACATTTTCTTGATTGAGTCAACCTAACCACTAAAAAATATGGTCACATCTCAACCCCTACCCTGAGATTGAAAATATTTGACATTTGTAACTGTGGCTCGTGTGATATTTGAGATTTTCTAGATTTTAGTTATTAATGCCATGTGGATAAATAGTTTTTTTAATTAATTAATTTTATTATATATATATATATATATATATATATATATATATAAATAATAACAACCTAAGAACCAGTCATGTTGTATTGGATTTGGTTGTAAACTCTATTCGAGTTGCTCGAGTTATCAAGTCAACCAATTTTAGTTCAAAATTTGATAAAAATATATTGATAAATTGATTAATAAAGTGATAAAGAATAAATTAACACAAATTATAAATTATAAATACTAAATTAATTTGGACTATTTTTTCAATTAAACAAATATTTTAGGTAAAAATTTGAATTACTGACTTCAAGAAAAAAAAATTAATATATAAAGGTAAAGAAATTATTATTTTATTATTATTTTTTATTTTTATTTTTTCTATACCATTATAACGGTTCTTTTTTATTAAAAAGACAATCTTATCCCTAAACTCGCTCGGCTCACTCCAAACGACTATAACTTAGTGCATTTCTCAATTATGCATGCTTAAGATCACAAAAATACAGTTTTATCTCTTGGTGATACTAAGAAACTCATCAAGAGAAACAATTATCTCGATCTCATTTTTGTTGTCGGGAGAGAATGTCCCTCTTGAAACATACAGTACGTTAGGAGAAGCTATCTTTTCACGAAGACGTAAAATTTTCGTTTTAAGAAGGTTTCTCTCGTGTCGATCTCTCAGCTTCTTCTAACCTATTTATCGTCGATTGACTTGTGATATTATTATCTCAAACCCTAATAAACCGTACAAGATAAGGAACTTTGGATTATGCTTCGTGTATCGTAGATTGACTATGTTCTTTATCGTCGATTACGCTTCGAGTATCGTAGATAAGGAACTTTAGTTTAATCCAATTAACAAATTTTACTCAGTTTGTTGGATAATGTTTTTGTTTTATGTTTTTTAAGATCGTGTCAAATTATTATTAACGCTTCGATAACTTTAATTATCTAATAATTTAAAATTATGGAATCATATTTTTGTTTTAAATTTAATTGGGCATAATTAATGAAGGAATCATTTTAAAATGAAAAAACAAATATTAATTTGATGTTATTCGGAATAAATATCTTTTTTAAGTACAAAATCAGAGAAAGTTTCAAAAGAATATTTAAGTGTCAAGTATTTAACTAATTTATATTTCGTGGCATAAATACATGACATTTTTATTTTCTTATTATTTATTTTAATATTTAAAATATTTAAAATATTTAAATACGTGTCATTCTTCTCTTATTTTTAAACTGAAAAAAAAAATATTAAATTCCTTGATGTAATAACTTTTATATTTATTTTAGTCTATATTTTATTTTTTAAACTTTTAAAACGTTTTTAATTATTATACGGTCATTAATACCCATTTAAGATTATATTTTCGTATATTAAATAATTATCAATAAAATTATAGAAAAAAATCAAAATAGCTATTTTTTAAAAATTTAGTAATTAAAAAATATATAATTTTTTTTATTTGATTTTGCGGACTAATAAAATATATACGATGGATTAAAGAGAATTTTTATTTTCTTTGGTATATTTACGAAGAATATTGTGATAATTTATTCTCGCTATTTTTGTTAATTTTATGAAGAATAATAATATTATTTAAATAATTTAAAGTCAATTTTCTAAATGAAATCGAGAAATAATAATTAAAAATTACTAAAAAAAAGATTTTTAAATTTATGTTTTTAATATATATAATTATTCATTTAAAGTTTCAATTAATCCGACATAAAGTAATAAAAAATTATTATTTTTTATTTTAAAAGTTTGACAAAAGTAAAGTAGAAGATCGAACCTTCGATTGAAAAAAACGTTAAATATTAGATATTGATTTTTTTTTTAATTTATAAAGTTATGCTCGGAATCGGATCGACACGAAATTGAGATTTCTAAAAAATAAAATAAAATTTTATAAAGTGGTGATTTTGGTGCCTAAGATGCCTAAATTAATACTATTATGACGTAGGTCATGCTAGTCGTTGCTTGTAGATTCATCAAATTAGATTGCGCCACGTGGTTATCTACAGAAGCGAGTTGTGGTTGCATTCTGTACTCGAGCAAGTGGGCGCCCAATGTGTGATATGATCTGATCAGGGATCCAACGGTGGATATTGCGTCAAAGGTTTTAACTTTATGGGTTAACTACGTCGGGCCGTTAATTTGACGGTAGACAAGATAATGGGGTGAGGCGGCTTGACAGCTGGCAGATTTTATGTGGGCCCCGCGTTTCACTTGCGTGCCTTGTGATTTTCTAAGAATTTTGCTTTTTTTTAAAGAAAAAGGAAATTTAAAATTTGACCGTTGGATCACTTTGAACTTTGAACGGCGTTGATCACTTTCGGTTATTATCTTATTTAATTTTAGATTTTTCATAAAATAGATAATGTTTGATGGTAAATAAAATAATAAAATTATTTTTTAAAATTAAATCATTTTTAAACCTCAAATATAATTAACATATATTACATAAACCCTAAAATCGACCGAGACCTAACAAATTTAAAATAAAAATTTTAAGTATTATTTTATAATAAATATGGGTATTGTAAATTTTTAAAAAATTTACTTTTTGATTTTCCTATTTAACGATTATAAAGATTGAAATAGGGAGCAGAGACAGATACGTGGAAGGCTTCCCTATCCTGACCTTGGAAATAAGCACGACACTGAAATGGTCGGGACCAAACTAAGAATTAAAAAAATAGGTAGTTAGGTTTTTTTTTTAAAAAAAATAAAATATAAAATTTTCCGAAGCTGTTGTGTGCACCAACACGTGCCTGCCACAAGTCTACGTGTAGGTATGGGATTCGCCCTAACTCCTGCTGCAAGAAACTTTAATTTTATTTTAATATTTCAAGAAATTTCAACAAATTTGTAATACTCAAAATTTTAAAATTTATTTTATTTTATTTTTTTTAGCAAAAAAAAACTTTAAATTTATGTACTAAACTTTCAATAAATCACAAAATTAGTCTTGGCTAATAAATTAAAATTATTTTTTTAATTTTTAAAACAATAATAATCACATTTTAATAATTTTTTTTCTTAATTTTATAGAAAGATGTTAATAAAAACTAAAATTTTTAGAAAATTTAACTATTTGTAAAAATTAATTTCAAGATTTATTAAAATTACAAATATCAAGAATTAACAGAGCAAAAATAGAATAAAATCTAAGAATAAATAACTAAAGTAATATTTGTAAGTGTACACTCCATATATATTATCTTTCAATTTCTACATTATTTTTTAATTGTTTATTAATTTAAATAATTAATTTGAAGGACTTGAGATATAAAATAAATTAGTAAAAAATTTAAAACATCAAATATTGATAAATCACATATAATTATATATATATATATATATATATATATATATATATATATTGGAATCCCTTTGGAAATAATACAAATTTTGAGTTAGAATATTATTATTTTTTAATTATTATTACCATTATTTATTTAGGATTCTAAAAAAATTGAGATGTTGATGGAACCAATTAATCCACTGAGAATGTGATGATGTGACGCTGAGACTGTTTTTTTTTTTTTTTTTTCCTTTTTTTTTTTGTTTTAATATTTTAAAAATTCTATTTTACATTTTGATCCTCCTACTCTCACAAAATTGTACATTGGGCCACTATAGTAATATATTACTATACATGAGACAATATTGATATCGGTATCGAAATGATGAAGTTTCGTCACGTTGTCACTTCATTATCAATATGTCGTATTCACCGATGCTAGTGAAGTTGGTCACATATGTATATTTCAACTAAGCTAAGTTCATTTTCCAGTTAGAGAAATGAGATATAATAGTGATAGTTTAGTTATAACTTTCATCACATTTAACTTTGACATATGACAATTTGAAAGAAAAGAAAACGACTATTCATTTTATGTTTGTTATTTGATGGGATCTATATATTCTCAGACCTTCAATTTCGCCCTACTTCACTTCTGTTTTAAACTATAGGCAAATGTTGACTAAAATAACAAGATGCGACAACTGATAACGAAATGAAGTATAAGCTAAACTATATACAATACTCTCGAACATTGGTGTACGTTTCAATTATGTCTTTGATTTAAGCTAAAGGTAAATAATGAGAACAAAATAACGTGATATAGTCTATAAAGTACAGAACCCTCGACTTAACGAGAACAAACCCATTCCATTTTTCAAGAAGTTCTCTACTCACATTATCTATGCAAGAAAAAATTAATGAATGATACTCTCTCAATGAAGCTACATGTAATCTTCAAAACGCTCTCAATTAACCTAAAGAATGAACTTTAAAACTCCAAAAAACACTACCACCCAATCTCTGCTCCGATCCCCACAAATAAATGAGAAACTTCAGGAGACAAGGATTGAAATAGGAGGCGACAACAGAGACAAGAACATCTCTAAATAAAACTCTCGTAAATAGTACTTAAGGTGGAGACTATTTACGAGCTTCTATCAAAACATAAGGACAAATTCTAACTTTTAAAACCCCGAACGTTCTCAAATTATAACCACAAACGATCGAAGTGCAGAAACGCTGCAAACAAGATCTCTAAAATGATACCAATGAGGAACAGAGCAATGGAAGGGAAATCAAATGAAGAGAGCATTTAAACAAACCACCACACTATCGTTATCAAAGCCCCACACAGGGCAAATCATTTACAAACTTACAACAAACATGGGAAATAATTGAGTTCCTTCCCTAAAGTTACCTGTCCCACAAAGCCAACCTATGAACTCAAATCTTACTAACAAAGCTATTGCCATACTCCTAACAACTTCAGAAAAATGCATTAAAACTTGGATTCTTTTCACAAACAATATAATGATAAACAGTGACCAAAGGATGAAAAATCTACTCAGCTCAGCTTTTCTGTTCATCAGTTGAAGCTGTGACCAATTCTATATCGGTAACGCTACTAATTCAGGTGTGTTATGATGTCATGCAGCTTGTACAGAGCTAAATGGATGCTAAAATACAAGACTTACGAGGTTATAGCTCAGATTTAAGTCCGGTTTCCTATCAACTTGAGCTTTGCCATAGAGAACTGAGTCGGGATGCGAGTTTTGCACTCTTGTAATCCTCTCTGAGCTCGATAAACCTGATTCCAGACAAACAAGTTTGTATCATTACAAAGAACAAGGTGCCGAAAATAGCGTCACAATATTCTATAATCAAATGAATTTCGGACAAATCTACGTAACAAACCGTACTTTTGTGCATCTTTTCGAATACTTGGGGTGCCCTCAAAAAGAGTTGAAAGGCTTTCAGGAGCAACAATAAAGACATTGGCCAAGCTGGAAAAAGAAAAAAAGTAGGCCAAACGAGAGATTAGCCATAAAAAATGGATGATGTAATGTCAGACATCTAGAACAAGCCTACTTACATGCCCAGTAACTCAAAGTTTTCATCAACAGAAGGAGCATTAAAACTGCGAACAAATTCTCCATACTCTGTTATGTCACGCTTCAGACGAAGGCCTCCACTGTAGTCACGAAAAGCACAAGCACAGACGAGTTCAGTGAAACAAATGCGATCTTAACCCGTATAAATACATTGGAACAAATAGACAGCAATGGTTTTTGATACAGAAAAGGTGCAAACTAAAATACAAGAGATTTCTAGTTCTAATGGTCAAATGATTGCTCAACTTCGTCACTTCCAACAGGAAGAAAAAGTAATTACCAATAGGTTTGTTCTTATTAGAAATTACTTGAATGGTTTATTTGTTCTCAATAAAAATTATAGCTTTAACCTAATTTAAAATCCATGTACCATGTTAAAAGCTAGCATAGCTAAAGAAATAGAGCATATGTAACTGTCTAAGTCCACCACTAGTAGATATTGTCCGCTTTGGCCTGTTATGTATCGCCGTCAGCCTCACGATTTTAAAACACGTCTACTGTGGAGAGGGTCTAGCCTTACTACGACCAATGTTCGCACCGTCAGGTGACTGACGGCGATACCATTTGTAACAGCCCAAGCCCACCGCTAGAAGATTTTGTCCGCTTTGGCTCGTTACGTATCGCCATCAATCACTAGACGGTGCGAAGCATTGGTCAGAGTAGGGCTAGATCCTCTCCATAGTAGACGCGTTTTAAAACTGTGAGGCAGGCAGCGATACATAACGGACCAAAGCGGACAATATATGTTAGCGGTGGGCTTGGGCTGTTACAAATGGTATAAGAGTCAGTCACCAAACAATGCGAGACACTAGTCGGAGTAGAGCTAGACCCTCTCCACAATAGACGCATTTTAAAACCGTGAGGCTGACAACCATACGTAATGGACCAAAGCAGACAATATCTGCTAGTAGTGGACTTGTGCTGTTACACCCCATGTGCCAACATGTTATACATCTGCCCTTCACCGTAACATCACCTAGCTATTGGAAACTTCCAGAAGTCTGGCGGCCAATACTTTCCAAACCTACTGCAAATGATTGTAAATAATTTTTTCTCTACTGTTTTATACATGTAGGAATGCGAATGGATGTGTACATTAATCCTTTACTGCCCAGATTCTTTGAACAGTAATGACTATGAGCGCAAAAGGTGAGCTTCCTCGTCTACTTCCTCTACACATAACCACCTAAAATTTCTAGCTTATAGTACACATGTAAAAGAACACCACTAATCAAAATAAAGACCCAATTCACATGAGAGCTTGGTGTTAAGAATTTAGTAAACTAAGTTTAAGATAAAGATTAATATGATGCAGTGTTTCTCTTTTAGACTCTAAACAGTCGTGGAGGCTAAACATGTGGTTACTCGGGTTTAACAACAAGCATTGTTGAATCATTTTCTAATTTGGTTGCACAGCCACATGGACCTTGTATCTTTATATATACCAACTTTGGTTTGAGATGGAAAAACATCAATAATATTTTCATAGATTTCTCAAAGGTTTGGTGCACCAAAATTTTTTATCTCAATCCTTAGTGAACAAGACATCTTGTTGACAGATAAACATAACCATACATCATTACTTCGCTAGCAGATATTGTCCTATTTGGGCTTCCCCTCAAGGTTTTAAAACGCGTCTGCTAGGGAGAGGTTTCCACACCCTTATAACGATGCTCCGTTCCCCTCTCCAACCGATGTGGGATCTCACATGAGCATACATTATGACTTTTCCCATCATTCAGTTGACAAATAAGCATATAACTACACGTCATAACTTCAGCCAACATTCGGTTGACCAATGGGCATATCCAAACATCACCCAGCAAAGGAATTGGCTAATACGAAATACAATGTAACCATCAAGCATGGGTACATAACTTTTCACATGATAAACACTAGAAGATGGGCAGTTACCTAGGATTAAAAGTGAACTTCTGCCAATGGTTCAGGAGGCCTTTGTGCAACCGGTTTCCCTGCAATGAAAAACTTCACGTTAATTTCTCTACATTGTTTCCCATTGATTCAACATATGCTGCGAAATTACAAGATTCTATCTGATGCAATTATTCTCTAACTTTATGAACAGGTAGTGCTTGGATATTAGATCGCAACTGAAACTATAACATCCGGTAAACCCAAGCACATTCAGACTCATACCAGATCAGTTAAGAAAGCCTGCTTGTTAAGGCCTTCAAGGGCAGTAAATGCAGACTCGAGCACGCGAGAAAGGTAAGCCACAACTCTGTCAAACAAAAGAAGATACATTGATTAATTTTTTTATAAAAAAAATGTACATCCAAGACAATGTTCAGTTATCGGGTAATCATGAACTTCCAGCCTAAAATAACAAACTTCAGTCAACTGGTTTCCATGGATCCTTGCATTGATGAATAAAGTTCGAAAGAAAAGTAATCGTTTTACATTTTTTGGCTACAATTTTCAAATGCTCCCTTCCATGTTGGCATTATAAATTCAATATAACTTTTCAATACAATTGTTTCTTATATTCCAAACACGAGTTTGCAACTTCTTTCAGTTTGATGTACCTCGTGCAAGCAATTGTTGGCCGATGATCAGGAGCAATTCCATCATCAGGAGACCGATAATCCGTAGCCTTCTGCTCAGCAGAAAGCAACCGTTCAACCTGCATATTGTTAATATCACAAGAAATTATGACATTTGGATAAATTAGACGTATGTTGAGTCTATGGGTTGGGAATAAAATTCTATGCAAAGATAGACTGGGAATGAATCAACTTACACGCCTACTGATTCATTATTTCAACTGGAATCAGACACAAGATAATAACTGACCTCAGCCATTACAGTTTCAATGCACTGTTGTAGTCCTTTATAAGCTGCAGCCTCTGCACTTGACATAGCTGTTGACATCTCTTCGCACGAAGCAGAATGGGCACCATCCACAGGAAGCAAGAGCCGGGAAATCGAGTTTGCGAAGTACTAACAAAAGAAAGTTCAAGTCATTTCTTTGCTTATTAAGGAGTTGGTCTCAATGTGGCTAAATAAAAGAAAGCATCGTCATACTTGCTGGACTATTGCCACACTACTACCACAACGTTGTACAGCAACCATGAAAGATTTGAAACTGCTTTCACCTGCTGCTGCAGCTGCTTCTGCCTGCACCATGATTTAAGACAGTTTTTCCTTTGTCACTTTAGTGTAAACTAAGGCAATACCTTCCAAAATCACACAAATAAGACAGTTTCAAATGCAACAAAAAGAGTAATGATCAGATAATTACTGCAGAAGCAGCTGCAGCCGCCACTCTTCTACTAACACTAGTACCCAACACAAACCTCTCCCTCAAAGCAGCTGCTTCCGTCAAGTTGTCCCTAGCCCGTTCGAGCCCATCTGTGATATACTGACTGACCTGCGATTACAAAGGAACGGAAGGAAAAAATAAAACGAAGTACGTTCAGTGCCAAAACGAGAAAATATGAAAGCTTGCGATTGACTCAATTCGACTTACTTCATCAAGCAGACAAGTAAACACAGCTTTTACATTGGTCGCCAAAGTAGCAGGCTGCAGGAAAATATGACGTTAATAAATGAAAGAAAAAGGTGCAAAATATATGTAGTTATCGCTCGTAGCCATTCTTTCTCCCCAAGTTACTGCTAAGATGAATTTCTGAAGTTTAATGTTTTAAAAAAAATAATAATTTAGAATTAACAAAAAACACAAAAAAAGGAATAAACATTACTTGAGATGAGAATAAAGTGCATCTAGAAATTGCTTCCTCATTCCAACGCACAAACTCTGTAACAACAGTAACAGAAATTTGCTGAGGAGAAGTTGATACTGAAGCTCCTTTTGAACGTCCTATGGTACCAGATGACTCGGGAACCTGCTGATTCTCAGCGCGCAACTCCTCCATCTGCATAGCATGCACGTTTAGTTCCTGGTAAAAACATGTTGAAAACTCAATTCAAAACAAAGCATCTGTAGTAAACCTTAGCCTGATATAGCTGCCTGAGAGACGCCTGTTCATGCTCAGGATACTCTTCCTTGTGAACAGAAAACAAAGACTCCGTGAGGCCTGTATAAACCATTTAAACTTTAAGTCAGCATGGTAAAATAAAGTATTGGATATTGGATGAAGCTACTCCACAGGTAGGAGACTAAATAACTAGTTAAATAATACTAACATTAAAAAATACCCTTAATCTTACAAAAGTGTTCAAAAAATATAGTTGTTTCAAAAATGTTGTTAATGCCCTTAAACTATTTTTAAAAAATTCTTACCGTTAGTATGTGGATAGAAACTGTTTACCTGCAACTCTTTTTCAATTTCCTCTCTCTCCTCTGCTTCAACCTATGGCTAAAAAATTCTTCATTTCTCTTTTTTTTCTCACTTCTTGAATACCCTCTTAATCCCTTCTTTCATTGACATATCTAAAACTTCCCTCATTTCTCCTTTTTTTTTTCTCCCATCTTAAATATCAAAACTTTAAAAAGAACTCTCTCATTTATGAGCACTCAATTTCATGAATATAATAAATTTCAAAACGTAAATAGACAATTTATTTTTAAGTTGGTTCTTTCCCAACTCGAGATAACTTTAAAAATTTGGTTATTTTGGTGTTGAAGTTTCTTGTCTTTTATCTTTGGAAATGCCCATAAATGAGAGAGCTTCTCCTTTCTATTTAGAATTTTGATACTTGATTGTTCCAGCTCGATACCGTCAAGAAGCGAGAGAAAAAAAGATGAGAAACGAAGAACTGTTGAGCCATAGGATGAACCAAGGAGAGAGGGGATATTAAAGGCAATAACTTTAAAAAAAAAAAAAAAATTAAGGGTATTAGTGCTAAAAGTTTGTGAGTATTTTTTAAACGTGAAACTAAAGGTTTCGTTGATATACTAACGATAAGAATCTTTTTTAACTTTTTAAAAAATGTTCAAGGGTATTTTTTTAAACAAAATACTAACAGTTTCCATCCAAAACTAAGTCAAAAATATTTTTCAAAATTTAAGAGCATTATTGAAACTTTTGAATGTTTAGATGTATTTTTGAGACAAATTACGTATTTTTATTAATTTAACATACAGATAATAAGCTTTCCAATATTTTTTGAAAATATCAGTTATTACCTTCAACGTCCAAATCACCACAGCCGACAGCTCGTAGGTCTCTTGCAAGCTCTTGTGTCTTCTCATATGCCACCGCCAGCATTCTAAGGTACTGAAAATACATACTCAAAACAATTACACAGTGAGCAATATAGAAGATCAAATGGTAGTATAAACTTCAACATTGTAATAGGAGCACCCACTAACAAAAGCCCGCCTTCTTCCATTGAGGGAATATTCACAAGGGATGGCTTCATCAATAACTTGTCTAAAAGAGCTGTGACCCGTTGCTCCAATACACGCTGTAGTTACACATCATAAAATCAGATTCATTGCTAATACAATACCGAATTCCTGCATAAAAGATAAAATATTGAACAAGGCAGCTGAGAGAGATAATGCTGCAACATGCCTGGACTAAGATCGACATAACATCGTTGGGAGAAGGAAATACGGCCATTATTGTTGCAGCTTCTTTTCGTACAGTATCTGCAGAACAAACGATCAAGATATAACAAATTCATTTACCAAAAGCCCAAATAAGTGAGCCTTTCCACTTTCTAACCTGTAATTTCTTTGTACAAGGAAGATAAGCCACGAGCAACGTTGCTCGGAGTGGCCTGCAAACCCTGTTCACCAAGGACCAATCTGGTGTCCGCGTTCATAATTTCAACATCAATAAACATGGGACGTGTTGCTACATAATGTTGCATGGCACTAGTGCCTCTGTTAAACTGCATGGAAGTTTTCAGTGATCAAATTTGTTCTGGAAAAAAAAAGGTGCTAATTCTTAGATAAACTTACATGTTTCCCCCACAATTTACTCAATAACTCAATCATTATCAATGTAATACTTAATTAATACTCAATAACTTAATTAATTTACCCTAAACAGAGACGTGTGTAATGAACAGCTCAGATGGAACATAACTCTGGTGCAAGAGAACGACAATGGATAATAAGGACAAGACGTGTCAAAATTCTAGAGCCTTCCCTTGGGCCCTCCTAAAAATAGGAATAATAGGGAAAGTAGAAAACTTGTAAATTAAAATCTGCGAAAACAATCTTCTGCTTTGAACTTGGACATTAATATGCAACCTAATGAGTGATCAACAAGCAATGTTCATAATAGCATGAGTGATCAACGAGTAATGTTCGCTATTATAAACATACTTGAAAAAATAAAAAGAATGAAAGATATTGTGAGATCCCACATCGGTTGGGGAAGAGAACAAAACACCCTTTATAAGGGTGTGGAAACCTCTCCCTAGCAGACTAAAACCCTTGAAGGGAAGCCCAAAGAGGACAATATCTACTAGCAGTGGGCTTGGGCCTTTACAAATGATATTAGAGTCAGACACCGGAGGATGTGCCAACAAGGAGACTGAGCCTTGAAGGGGGTGGATTTGGTGGGGGTCCCACATCGATTGGAGAAAAGGAACAAGTGTCAGCGAGGATGCTGGGCCCCGAAGGGGGTGGATTGTGAGATCCCACATCGGTTGGAGAGGAGAATAAAACAGTGGAAACCTCTCCCTAGCACACGCGTTTTAAAAACCTTGGGGGGAAAGCCCAACATCTGCTAGTGGTGGGCTTGGGCCTTTAGAGATATAGTGCAAATTCAGCGAAGAGATCAAGATGATGGCTGATAGGATCCATAAGATACCTGTGACAGAATTTTAGCACACTCAGCCATAGTAGATAGTTCTCTTCTTTGTGATGCTGCATCAAAACGAGACAGCAATCTATTCTCCAATTCTACAAAAGAAAAAAATACATTGCTCGTAATATAACCAACATTAGTAAGAACGGAACCATACAAATGTTTTTTTGGAAAAAATCATCATATTCAGGAAAATGTGCCACAGAAACTCAATATGAAGAAACAAAAGATCAATAGTTTCAACTTTGCTTTTCTTACTTTTTTTCGTTTTTTGTTCGGTGGGTGGGTGAGGGGGCATGACAGACTAGGTCTTAGGGTTAGCAATATCAAATGTAATAAAGATATCGATACATTAAAATGAAGATGCCATACCATTACAGTAGTCCTGAAGGTTAGCAACTGCAACTTCTAAACCCCTGCTGGCAGTTGCATTTCCCACAATTGATGGAACAGAAATTCCTTGTCGTCCAATATCTTCCTCAGCAAATGACCCTAGAACAAATAACATGTAACAATCACACAAAGTTGGCATAATGATTACAGAACCTTGAAATTAATTTCATAATAAGAGGATTTAAAAGGAATTGAACGTCCAAAATAATAAAACACAAAAGGATTCATAAATTATGGATTTGTGCAGTAGGTCCATGAATAGTGAATAGTTTGTTTTCTTCTGGTTTGCGAGTATATAAAGTTTGACAATTCGAAGTACATGAAAATAGGCACTTTATTTTTGGGGGAGGTCCGTTCTTCCACATGAAATATAAAACTCAGAAAACCGTGACTTTTGTGCTGGCCCATAATCAATCTCTTTAAGAACATTGGATTTTGCAATATGAATCAACAAAGCTCTTTAAGAACAATCGATTCTGCTAGGGCACCTTTCTACCACTTCTTCACAGCACATTCCTCAATCTAGCTCATCTCCGTGTGATATTTGTTCTGACCTTATGGATGAGTCTGTGCAGGTTGATACTTCTCTTGCAGGTTCCTCTTTGCCACCCTCGACTTTTGATCCGACCTCTATTGAACCTGTTGTTGATTGTTGATTCCTCTTCTTCTTTGGGCTCTCATCCTATGATCACAAGAGCCAAAGCTTGTATATTCAAGACTCGTCATCCCCCCAATCTTGGTATTTCGGGCTCATTTGGACTTCTTTCATACTCTTCTTGCATCCATTGAGCCAAAAGGATTCAAATCTGCGGCTAAGAATCCTGCTTGGGTTGCTGCCATGGATGAAGAAATTCGAGCTTTACAACAAAATGACACTTGGACTTTGGTTTTTCGCCCTGCCAACACCAACATTGTGGACTCTAAAGGGGTGTTTCGCATTAAATATTCGTCTGATGAATCTTTCGAGCATTTCAAGGCTCATATTGTTGCCAAAGGTTATACTCAGGTTCCTGGTCTCGACTACATAACACTTTCAGTCCTGTTGTCAAAGCTACCACTGCCCGTGTTATGCTTTCTATTGCGGTCACAAAAAATGTCTCTTTGGCAACTTGATGTCAAGAATGTTTTCCTCCATGGCACTCTTATTGAACATGTTCATATGGAACAGCCTCTTGGGTATATCGATCCTCGATTTCCCACTCATGTTTGTCTATTAAAGAACGCCCTCTATGGCTTAAAGCAAGCTCCTAGTTTCAGCATTTTAGCTCATTTCTTCTCCCACTTGATTTTTCTTGTAGTCGTGTTGACACGTCCCTGTTGTTTGTCTTTCATCAACAATCTAACCTTATCTATCTGCTTCTTTATGTTGATGACATTATTGTTACCGACAACAACTCATCTCTTATTGAAAGCTTTACTCGCAAGCTTCATAGTGAGTTTGCTTCCAAGGATTTGGGTTCTCTCAGTTACTTTCTTGGTCTTGAAACTTCCCCCACCCCTGATGGTCTCTTTATTAGCCAATTAAAATATGCTCAAGATATTTTTACTCGTGCTCAGTTGCTCGATAGTAAACCAGTCCACACCACATGGTTGTTTCTCAACACCTGACTGCTGGTGGTTCTCATTTCTCTGATCCTAATCTCTATTGATCTTGTTGCCGCCCTTCAGTACTCGACCATTACGCATCCAAATATTGCTCATGCTGTCAATTCTATTAGCCAATTTTTGCATGTCCCTACTGCATATCACTTTCTTGCTGTCAAACATATTCTTCGCTATGTCAAGTGAACACTCCACTTTGGTTTTACCTTTCGTCCATCCATTGTTCCTAGTGCATTGGTGGCTTATTCGGATGCTAACTGGGCTGGTTGTCCCGATACTCGTCGTTTCACATCCGATTATTCTATTTATCTTGGTAACAATCTTGTTTCTTGGAGTGCCAAAAAGCAACCTACTGTCTCATGCTCCAGCTGTGAATCTGAGTATCGTGCTCTTGCCATGACTGTTGCTGAGCTTCTTTGGGTTACGCATCTTTTGCATGACCTCAAGGTCCCTATTTCACAGCAGCTCTTACTCTTATGTGACAACAAAAGTGCTATTTTTTTAGCTCTAATCTCGTTTCTCACAAGCGAGTCAAATATGTTAAACTAGATTATCATTTCCTTCGGGACTTGTTATCGCTAGCAAACTTCGCACACAGTATGTACCTTCCCATCTCCAAGTTGCTAACACCTTCACAGAAAGTGTTTCTCGACCTCTCTTTGAATTTTTAAATCCAAACTTCATGTTCGTTCAAATCCGATGCTCAACGAGGGTGTGTTAGGGATATTTAACCTTGAATGTTACCATATGTATCATATTTGACTGTTTATTATAGGCAAATATCTTGTATGATATTTAGCCTTCCAATACGGCTTACATAGGTATCATATTTGCCCTTTTATTATAGGCAAATATCTTGTATCCATTTATTACCCTTTTCATTTATTGCTCTTTCCATATCATTTGTAATTTATTTGATTCTATAAATGATTATAAATAGAGAACTTTTACCACCATTTGGGTGTGGTGGTTTTACCGAATATTCTCACCCTTCCTCCAAATATTTCTCCACTAACCAACTTGTCACACAAAACTCCAATCTCTCACCAAAAACTCTCTCCAGATTTCCATTTACAGTAAGAAGTTTGCCTCACACAGTAGCTATTATAATAGCAAGTAGAAATTCTCCATGAGTTCCAATCGGCGAAGGAAGGATTGTCTGAGAAGAGGCCATCATAGTAAGTCGATTCTCCAAAAAAAAAAAATAATAATAATAATTTTGTTTTATCAAGTTCACCAACATAAACAACATTTAGATTATGTGATCCATGCAGCGAAATAATATTGGCATATTTATTTAAGAAATGATGTGACTATGATGTGTTTAGGAAATGATGTGTCTATGATATGTTATGAATTGATATGACTATGATATGTTTATGAAATGATATGACTATAATATGGTTATGAAATGATATGAATATGATATGTTTATGAAATGATATGACTATGATATGTTTATGAAATGATATGAATATGATGTGTTTGTGATATGATATGACTATGATATGTTATGTAAATGTTATAGAACGTGTTATGATGTGATGTGCTGATGATACGATATATGTTATGGTGTAACACGTTTGGCGATATAATACATGTTATGACATCTTTTATGATATGATAGGATATGATACATGCATGATATAATAAGATATGTCGAAGGACATGTTATGTGCATGATATGACATCGAACAATGTATGATATGAATGATACGATATTCAACCCCGATATTGCCTTAAATGATATGATATGAAGGAAAATGGAAGGAGTTATTTTACATGATTTAATAAATGAAAATGTTGGGACCTCATGCATCATTGTGTGTTACAAGCATCGGGGAATCTCCCCTTTTATGATGGTACGGACGCATACGTTATGAAACAGAAAAACGATCATTATGTTTATCATAATGCTGCGACGGTCACTATTCCTATCGGGTGTCCGGAAATAGCACCAGGGAATGCTAGCCCGACCAGGAAAGGGGCCCAAGAGGTGTGCGATCCAACTAGTGGGTCCATACTCGCACCTGTAGGCCGTGTATAGAATAGTAAATACACATCCAATTACCTGCTTAGGATAGTCGCCTAAGGGAATGCGGATTGAAAGGATAGGTCTCATTCATGATTATATGTGTTTGCCTCTGATCCAAATAGTGGGGTCACTTGGTAAGTATTTCTTAAAATACTCAAGCCACGGGCTATTTCTATTTCAGGTAAAGGCAAAGCACCCTTGTACGACAGACGACGGCATCACAAGTCGAGACCATGGCACATGCATAGGATAGTCATATTTAATTTTTTAGACTTTACGTTAAATAGAAATCTATCACATTATTGGATCAAACTGAAACATTGTTGAACTTAACCACAACATTAATGATGATGACTTACGCAATTTTTGTGCAATTGAGGCTGCCTCTGCAACACGGCTATCATCAGAAAATAATGGTGAAAGCTCCATTAAGTCACCAGGGCTACCATTGAATTCCATCAAGTACTGCAGTGGTTGATTATAAGTATATTTTTCATTTCATTACAATTAACTTAAAAATGTATAAAGAAAAAACACTAATTTCGAAAAACACAAACCAAAAGAAGTCTTAAAGTAAAAAGAATTTATATATTAACACTGATGGGAGTCGAACAAAGTCAATCAATGAACTTATAGTACCTTTATCAACTCAATTGTTTGACTAGCAGTTTCCCTTTGGGCATCTGCACTCTGACGAGAGAAATCCAAGCAAATTAAAAAACTTAGTCCCAGTTCCCATAATAGTGGCATGATTAAGATTTCATGAATCAGTGATTCAAAAAAATTTAAATTTCATTGAGGACAAAAAGAACTACCTGCAGATGGTCTCCTATTTTCGCAGCAGTCTGTCCAACACTCGAAATACGTGAATCTAACCGTGCAAAACTGTCAAACAGGCCATCTACACCTTTTTCCAACTGTTGATTTTATGTTTGATAAGTCAAACATTGAAACATTATCAGTTCCAAAATGCAAAAAAAATAGAGATTTACAAGCTCTCTCTCCTAATGAAGGTAGAAAATCATATTAGAGGAAAAGAGTAACAAATTAATCAGATCAGTGTTACCAACATTACATGATGGTGGATCTCCTTAATTACTATTGAACCTTAACTGATAAATTGATTAATTAATTTACAGTAATAACTGCACCAAATGACTCCCAAATGAATGAAATAAAAATAAAAGTAGAAATTGATGTTGAATATTATAAATGCATCAGCATGACAGACAGTCAAACTTTAAATGGTTGTGCATTTTAAGTTTTTATCATGACCAAAAAGCAATAGGCTACAGTCAACAAACCTCAGCAAGTGTCTTGCGATGCTTGGAATCTTGGGCAGCAACATCTTTCTTGAGATTGTAAAGTTTACCGTCAATCTTTAACCAGAAGGGGCAAAGTCAAAGCCTTCATATAGATTTATGATGTTTGGACGGAACTCATGATTTTCAATAAAATTCCATACCTGTTTTCGAAGATCAACCAACTCTTGGCTGGAATCCTTGAACAAGGTTAAGAGCTTGTCAACTTCTGGAAACAAAGGAGTAGACAGCCCTTGGGAAAATTTAATTGTATCTGATTGTCCCCGTAAATGCCCATTAGAGAAGACATCATTACTGATGTTGTTATGTCCTTCTATTGAATCACTTTCTTCCTCTTGAAATGATGGAAGGAGATCATTCACCAAATTTCCAAACAATGCATCAAAGGAAAAATCACCCTACAAGTCCAATATATAAGTAAAGCTCCTTCCAAATTCATAAGAAGATAAATAAGATGGCTATCTCGAGTGGTGTATTAATTTCTTGGGTAACTTAAAGTCGTCGACACGGTCTTTACCTTAAAGTCGTCGACATCCAAAATGAGGGGAAGTGAACTGACAGATGGATTTTTTGAGTGCATGTCTTTCTTGGACCCATCTCTAGCCTCTCTCATCTAGTTTGCAGAGAATATATCAGAGAAATAATGTGATGCTGTGATTCTATTAATATGCCATTCAAGCTTAACTGATAGAAGTTGCATCCAATTCGAGTTTCCATCAAATGAACAAAACTATTGTCAAATCTAGTAAGAAGCTGACCTTTTAACAAAAAGGAAGAAATTATACAGATCCAGATCCCTTATAGTGTTCTTCAAGTTTGTAAGCTGCAGGTCTGGAATAAAAGAATACAAGTTATCAACAAGGAAACTAGTCGATCCATTTAAACCTAGTGTTGAAAAAAAAAATCAGAGAAGCAACAGCAGTATCAAAACCAAGCCGTAGAACAGCCCAAAAAAGATGAAATCAAGCCATGGAATGGCCCAAATGCACCCATACCCGGAAAAAAAAAAAATTAAGCACGTTTTCATCAGAAACTGTAATTCATTAAAACCTTACTGTTCCCATTTGGTTCAAAACCCTCCAAATTGATACAGGTTGAGTCAAATAAGTGAACAAAAGTATGAACAAAAAAACCTTACTAGTTACTCATCCCAACAAAATCTAAAACCCCTGCAAACAAACAGTGACATTACATCGATATCGGTATCACACCCATTGAAAGAATCCGTTCTTTCATGTAGTTATTAAAACTTAAATCCAGGAAAGAAAAAAAATCTCCAGTTTAAACAAAGCAACATACTAAAAAGCCATTAAGTTTTAGACACTAATGACAAGCAAAAACTCAACCCAGATAAATATGTACAGTGTTGTGGTAAATAAAGCATCTATTGCTTCAACTTAAACCAGTTCACAATTTTATTAAAACCCCATGAAGATCCCTGCTTTTATCTGAAATAGGTTCTTCTCTTTGAGGTCAATACGTCCGCTTTGCACTCTTATATTCAAAAGCCCAAATGTGTTCCAAATTCATCACCAAATCAACAAGTCAAAATTTCACACAAGTTCATCCAAATTCTCGATATTAAATCATGAGTATCAAATTCGGACGGCGCTAATAACTAAGCCAACATTTCCATTTATCAGTTCTCATCTTACAAATTGACTACGATTCAACAGCAGAGCTGTATCTCTGATGATGAAAAAGTAACTTTACCATCCAAAGAAACAAACATGGCTAAATTTAGCAGCCAAACCAACCTGTTATTGTGCTGGCAATTCATAATCCAAACATCCAGAAAAAGTAGAATTAAGAAGGAAAATTTAACTAATTACGAACTAGAGCAGACCTTACTTGCCGAAAAAAAAGCCTGGTGACAAGAAGGGGAAGACGCCAGAAGAGTAAAATTGATCTAATCTAGGCAACAAAAGGGAGGAGCTGCGCAATCAAACAGGGAGTATTTGCAGAGTATTCCGACGGAAAATTGGAAGAAATAGCTCTCGACGGAGACGCTGAGCGGCAGGAAGAAGGAAGGAGAGAGCTAATGCTTCGTGGTTTGATGGTTTTCTGATTTGGTTCTGGTTTGGGCAGCCTTCAGAGAAGAAACGGACGAAAACTACAATGTAAGAACCAAACCATGCCAAATTACCGTTTCACCCTTTTTAAAGTCTTTCAATTGAGCAACGTTCAAATTTTTATTCTATTTATTTTCCTTTTTATTAAGTATAAAATTAATAAAATTAGTCATTTTTATTGACTGATCACAACATCTCCAACGGTAAAATAAAATTGGATCAAGAAAGTATCCAAAATATCATAAAAATAAAATAAGTTAATAAGAGACGATGTTGAGTCCCTGCTTAGCTCGGTTTTTCTCATTTTCAACCTAATTGATAGAAGAAACAATCTAAGTCGTCGAATTCTTAGATAAATACCTTTTTAATGTAAAAAAGGGTAAGTTTTTCCTCGTACGTAAAATCTTGTTATACTCAGATTCTCCTAACTAAATTGTGGAACGAGCACCACACCAATGTGTTTTTTTCCTTCTCGGTTGCAGGTCATATATTTGCCCGTTCGAACAAACTTTGTCATTGTTATCATGTAAACAATAGTTAGCCACGTTTGTGAAGAACTAGTGAGGGAGCACCTTCTTATCCTAAGAAAGACAATCAGATGAGGAGATTGTTAAGCTAAAAAACTTACGAGCAAAATGAATTGACGTTTAACCTAAATCTTTAAGAACATCGAAGGACAGGAAATGTTTTAAAAATTTTAAAAACACCTTCAAACTTAAATAAATAAATAAATAAATAAATATATATATATATATATATATATATATATATATATATATATATATATATATATATATATAATACACTTTAAGACCATGGGCTGAGCCATCTTTGAGCCATCAGTTTAAATAAATTGATTGGAAATTTGAAAAAAGTTTACGAGCCATCTTTGAGTTAAGACCATGGGCTGAGCCCGCTTGGAGCAAACGAAGAAGGGACCTGGGCTGGGCCATGAACCGTTGGGTCTTATTAATTTTGTTTTAATTTAATTCAGTTTTATTTTTATTATTATTTGAATAATATGGTTGAATTTGTGCGCAATGAACCTATAATTGTTGAAGAAATAAATAATTTATTATTATTATTATTATTATTATTATTATTATTGATGTTAAATCCACATACAACATATCAATACGTCATTTTTATTTATCCAAAATTCTAATATATTTTTTTATTAATTTACAAAAATTAAAAATTTACCTTAAAAATTAATTAAAATGAAAAATCGATCTAGATAAGATTTAAAATTGTTTTCGTTAATATATTTATTTGTTTTATTACTATTATTATTATTTAAAGTTCTTTTAAATATATATATATATATATATATTTTTTTTTTTTTTTTAAAGTCCCTTTATTTTATTTTTATTAATTTTTTGCCCGAGGTGTCCCGACAAAAGTAATTGACTTTAATTTTAATTAATATTTGCCCAATTTAATAACCAATGAATTATTATGGTTGTTACAAATTAATAATTCACTCTCCATAATTTATATGCTTTGCAAATTATATAATTAATTGCGTCATCAGTCAAGTATTTATAAATCTAAAATTATTTATTTTATAAAACGCGCAAATTCAAATATGTCGTTTGAATTATTATCATTTTTTAACTTCAAAATCTCGTACAGCTCTCGTTTTCGTTTGCTCGAGAATATTTTTTGATTAATTATAGAGAGGCATGATGCCCGTTTTAGCGTGTTTTCAAAGATAATTAGCTAAGTTGATTTTGATTTTGAAAACGCTAAATTGGATCAACTGAAGAATGGAAAACGTCAGAGAAATGTCCTAGTTCATATAGTCTTTTGACTATCGAGTAGTTGAGAATGTTATGTCAAAAGGACCCGTGACAATGAAGGAGAAGAAGAACCAAAGCCGCTTTATCGAGTTGACGAGGGGATGAAGAATAACTTCTCATTTTTTATTCGAAAAAGCTTGCTTATTGAGAGTAAAAAAATAATCATCTAAGATAAGTTTTCTTTAGGTAACGTGATGTAACAACCCAAACCCACAACTAGCAGATTAAGTTTGTTTTGCTCAGCTACAAATGGTATCAGAGTTAGTCATCGGACGTTGCGAGACACTGGTCGAAGTAGGGCTAGATTCTCTTTTTAGTAGACGCGTTTTAAAACTGTGAAGCTTATGATGATACGTAACGGGTCAAAGCACACAATATTTACTAGCGGTAAGCTTGACCTATTATACATGACCACTTGCATATTGTAACGACCCAGATCCACCGCTAGTAGATATTGTCCTCTTTGGGCTTTCGCTTTCGGGCTTCCCCTTAAGGTTTTAAAATGCGTCTACTAAGGAAATGTTTTCACACCCTTTATAAATGGTGGTTTGTTCTCCTCTGTGAATGTTTGATTAATCCACCACACGTAAATGGTGTGAAAGTTATCTTATTTAGAATCAAATAAATTACAAGAATATGGAAATAGTAATAAATGGAAAGATACCTATGATAATAAGGCAAATATTAGATATTTGACTTATAATAAAATGTCAAATATAATATATATGGTAAACTATAATTTATTACTAAATATCCTTAACACCCCACCGCAAGCTAAGCGTCGGATTTAACACCCCCAGCGAGGACAATATCTACTAACGGTGGATCTAGATCGTTATAAATGGTATCAAAGCCAGACACCGAACGAAGTGCTAGCCTTCTCACTGTTCCTCGAAAGGGGGTAGACACAAGGCGGTGTGCTAGTAAGGACACTGGGCCCCAAAGGGGGTGGATTTAGAGGCGGTTCCACGTCGATTGGAGGAAGGAAAGAGTGCCAGCGAGGACGCTGGGCGGGGTGGATTGTGATGTCCCACATTGGTTGAGGAGAAGAACAAACCACCATTTATAAGAGGGTGGAAACTTTCCCTTAACAGACACGTTTTAAAGCCTTGAGGGGAAGTCCGAAAGGAATTCAACCTCGACTCTCCTCTACCAGAGAATCCATGAATTTCGGGCACCTTCAGTAGCACCAGGAATGGAAAAGACAAATAACCAGCCAACTATGTATGTCTTCCTCTAATATTCCTTATGGAATGAGTTCCTCCTTAGAATTAACGAGATCGTCAGTCTTTAATGAATCTTCTTGAAAGGGGTCAATCAACCTTAGAGGACTCGATGGCTTAACATAAACTGATTCAGAGCGAGTCAAGTCCGAATCATCAAACGAATATGATATGGGGGCATGGGGCCATTGTTTTTAATATTATTTAAATTTTGCAAGTTTAGCACGACATCGTTTTAAATAAATATGCTTGCGTCATAATCCACCTATTTTAATTCATTTATTATAATTCGGTTACCCAAAAAGGAAATGAAAAAAATGCAATAATTGCTAATTTTCACTATTTTTTTTTGTTCCATTTTCTTTATTAAACTAATTTCAAATAAATTAATAAAGGTTAATTACAGTTAATTTTGACGCTTTTTTATTTTCAATTATTAAAATTTTCAACCATTTATAGTCAACGATGTTGACTTTCGGTTAATTAATTTTTATAGGGTTGAAGTTTTTGTGCACATTAAATAGTTTAATTATAATTAATTTATAATAATTAAATTATTAATAAAAATTTAACATAAATGAGCGAAATGAAAACTAAAATAAAAATGTAACATTTTCAAACTTATCCAATGTTTCAAAAATAATATATATAGATATATATATATATATATATATATATATATATATATATATATATATATATATATATATATATATATATATATATATATATATATATATTTATTGCCTTTTTCTTTTTTTTTTCTTTTTCGCTAGGAAACAATGGTGTTTAAGATTTGACCACACATTTAAAAATAAAAATAAATGGTAAAGAAAAACCATTGGTTTCGATTTGTCAAAACTCATTTATGGTTACGTCAATGGGACCATCAACCGCCAAAGCCGACTTGTCGTTCGTCACTACAGAATTTTTTTCAAAAATTACGACAAAAAGTGTGTGTATTTAATATATACCGTTATATTAATAAAATATTTTAAATACTTTTAAATAATATTTTTAAACCTTGGTTCGATTTTTTTTTTTTTTTTTTTTTTTTTTTT
>NW_019272129.1:92354-180948 GCF_002738345.1 Cucurbita maxima | reverse complement strand
TTTTTTTTTTTTTTTTTTTTTTTTTTTTTTTTTTTTTTTTTTTTTTTTTTTTTTTTTTTTTTGTAAAAAAAAAAGTTAAAATACTTTAATAAACTTTATTTGTTTATGACTCCGTTTCTATCGAAGATCTTTGTCGATGATACGTCTTAATCAATAAAAATAAGTAATAATCAAGATAGCCACGGGCTAAATTTGAGATATATAAAGAATTAAAAAATAAATAATCTTCGAAATCAATCAAAGAGACTATGATACTACAATTAAACTCGCCTCCAAAAACCTACATTTTTTTTAATAAAAATAATTATGTCCCTTCAACTTAACTTAAAATTTATCACATTTTTTTTTAATTTTCTAACTCTCGTGGAATTTTTAAGATGTACTTTTTATAAGAAAATAGAGGTGTTCGAAATAACCGATGACCTGAAGAATCTAATCAATCCAATCAAGGTAGTACCGTTTGAGTTATTATAATAAAAATATTTATCTACCCATTAACATTTTTTTAACATAAAAGGTATCTTCATCCCCGTTCCCGCTACCTGTTTTATAAGATTCTACTGAAAAGATAGAGATTCAAATTCCTATCTCCGTTTCTACTACCTATTTCATAAGATTTCACGTAAAACGTAGATATTCAAATTTGAATTTTTTGTATATGCTCCCTATTTCATCAGATTTAACGTAAAAGGTAGAGATTTGAATCTCTATTCCTGTCTCGCTACCTGTTTCATAAGATTCTATAGAAAGAGATTCGAATTCACATCGTTTCGCTACCTATGGCTTAAGATTCTACATAAACAATAGAAATACGAATTTTTTTGTCTCCACCCTCTATTAGATTTCCTAAGATTTCACATAAAAGTTAAAAGATTCGAATCAATCTAGTTTCATACCATATAATATAGTCCATACATACACACAACAATCAATTAATGGCTATCACCGACCATGAATTCCTCTAATGGCCAAGAATTTCCCTCTCTTCTCCCTTTCAACGACACCCACATAATCCAATCAAAATTTAATCAGTCCCTTTTCATTTTTCAACACAAATTAACACGAAACAGATAATCAATCACTTAAACGAAGAACACATCAAGAACAGAAAAGAAGGAAAAGAAAAAACTGATCCACTACCTAATATACATCTGTTCTTCCTTTTATACACTTACTTTAAGCGGTAGCCGCCATTTTTACAGTCCCCCAAGCTTGGACATGGTCTGGTTTAATTAGCAGATGGCGCAGGCATTCGGATTCTCCTCTATGCTCTGCGCGTAATAATGAGTTGTAAGATAAGGATTGTAAGCTCTGTAAGCTCTCACCAGTTCCAAAACGGCGTCGTTTGGATTCGGATTCTTCTTTTCTTCTCCTTCTTTCTTCTCTTCTCCTTCTTTCTTCTCTTCTTCCTTCTTCGCTTCTCCTTTCTTCTCTTCTTCCTTCTTCCCCTCTTCCTTCTTTCCTTCTTCCTTTTTCGGCTCGTCCTTCTTCGGCTCCACCGCCGGTCCTACGGAGATTAAGTCCGCCGGCCAAAACTTCCTCAGTTTGCTCACGATCGTCACCGGATCCACCGCTCCGATCACTGTAAGCTTCTTTTCTTTCATATCCATCGCAATAGAATCGATTCCTGTTCGATAATTTAAAAAACGCCAGATGAATATACCGATTCAAAAACAGAGCAGATTCGAAGTTAGAACACGAAATTTTTGGAGATTTGGCTCGGCGTCTGACCTGAGAGTGTGGAGACCAATTTCAAGGCCTTTTTCTTGGCTTTATCGTCCGGTAAATCCAGTTTCAGAACGACCTTCTGCAAGAGAGAAACAGAGCAAATGTTAAGAGGAAAGAACAGAGAGCAGAAGAACGGCAAATTAGGAACTAGGAAACAAACCTTCATTGATGAGAATTTGAGTTTTCCGTTTTTGGGCAGAAATGGCGGAAGAAGAGGGGAAGAGGAGAGAGAATAGAGTGTAAATTTTGTGAAGGAATTGCCTAATGAGGTACGGCTATATAGTCCATCCATTCGGTTTTCAGTGGCACAGCATTGAACATGCCCAGTACCTTTCAAAACAAACCTACTACCACCACTCGCGCGTCAATACCACGCGCAGCCATTAAATCCTCTCGGTCGTAATATCCTCGTACTAATGGTTGGATGTAGATTCGAAAATTTGTATGCTCCTTGAACATTATTGGATATGAGCTTGAATTTTGTCGTTTTTTGTTTCATACGTAAGTTCATCTCGGAGTTTTTATATGACTCTATAACCCGACTAACTCAAACTACCTAAAAATTATAAAGCCTTGGATTGGTTCAAGTCAGCTCTCGAGTTGACATTTCTTTGTCCAGTCAATTCAATCAACCAAAAAATAGATTTACTATCCAACTTTAAGATTATTATAAAAAATAATAATATTTAACTTTTTAACTTACGTAAGTGATCGATTTGTAAAGGTTTAATATTTATAATTTTTTTTATGAGATTTTATTTACATAAATAAGATTTTTTTAAAATAATTTTAAGAAAACATCAACCCGACAACCAAAAATAATAATAGATAAACTATCATTTATAAGATTCCATATGAATGTACAAAAGACTTAAAACCATAGATGTTCGGTTGGGTTAGGTCACATAACATCTTCTTAGTCGAGTTAACCTTATCGACTCAAAAATAGAGTTACAATCTAATTCTACCTTTTAAATTATTATGGAGATTAAAAAATTTTGATGTTTGGACGGTGAATTGTAATTTGTAAATATTTAATATTTAAATTTCATGAAATTTTATTTATTAATAGAGGAATAGATAAATATAATTTTTTAAATAATTAATTAATCTATTTTCAAAATGAAACTAAAATTTAAAAAGTAGTTAAAATATTTTTTTGGAATTTAAATATTTTATAAGAAAAATATGCAAAATTTTTAAATAATACTTTATATTATAATTATATCCCTTAATTACATAAACCACGTGGAAATAGGTAACCGCCGTTACCGGTGGCGCGTGACAAACACGTTTTATCGCTGACGTGGCTCTAACAGAGCGGTGCGGGCCCCACGTCACTAACACATCGTCAACAAGTACCATCGGACCGTCCAAAAGGCATAAAAAATCAGCTGCAACGGGTTCTACGTTTATCGCCAAATATTTACTTGTCATCTGCCACGTGGCAGTTTTATGCATGGCGAATCATCTACGGCCACTGGTTTGCCCGATGTGTTGTCATGCCAAAAAGGAGCTCAAAAGTTGGGATTTGATTTAAAATATTGTTTTATTTTCAAAAATCAATAATTGCAAAATTGCGTACTCCAAATTTTGTCTATTTTTGCAAATTTTATATTATTTTATTTTTAAGATAACGTTAGTTACCTATATCATTTGCAAACATACCACCTCAAAATTTAAATTTTAAAAATAAATAAATAAATAAAATTATTTAAAATAAAATAAAAATGCACTGGTTGGTATAGATAGTGCGACCTGTAATTATTTTAAAAAAATTAATTATCTTATTTTCAGGATCGCTGTAATTCAAATATGGTTTTGGTTGATTCATGTACCCTTCTTTTACTCGAGCATCACAAAAAATAATATGTTTTAAATAATAAATTTAAGGACTAAAATCAAACATTAATTAAAAATTAAAATTTTAAAAATAAGTGGTACGTGTCATCTTTCAATAAAAATATTTGTAATTCGATAATTGAGTAATTGGTTTTCATTTTAAATAATAATAATTTAAAAAATAATAAATTTCATTAAGAAGTAGTTGGAGGCTATGATAATGCATAGGTAATTAAACCAAACTTTCTAATGGATGACATTCATTCATATTCATTTTTTAATATAAATTTTTAAATATTATATGAAAAATAGACACGACGATAATTAAGATACTTATTTGGATTTAAATTTGAGACACAGACAAACATGTCGACTTTTCGTCTCACGGCAATTTTGAAACGTTAATATATATATAAAATAATTGAAGTGTTTTTTTAAATAAATAATAAAATTAGTTTTTTTTTGTTTAAATAATCATATTTTAAAGTTAAATTAGAAACAATTATTAAAACAAGTATATCTTCATTAATAAAATAATGACATTATGATGATATACACTAGTTGAATTTTTTAATAATATATGTTTTATATTTTTTTTAATACTCAAATATACATTCGAAACTGATTTAAAATTTTAAAGACCCATCAAAATTAAAATTATAATTTTGGAGACCAAATAAAAATAAAATTAATATATTTAAAAATGACCACTCGTATGTCTTCTACCTCCACAAGATCGATCGTACATCTCTTTATTAGAGTGTATTAGTTGATAGTATACTAAAAAAGTTAAGTTGTGGAGAGAAGCATCTATGATTTGGTTTTCGAGAAATTTTCAAACAACTCTCTCGAAAAAGTGTGTTGGTTGTCGTAGTAGTTTTGAATTTTTCGTATTTGTTAATAATAGCAAGAGAACAAGTCTTGATTTGACAACTCATTAGATGGGTCGGGTGGTGATGGCAACAGTAGCCCTGCCCTCGTCCCCACACTCAAGGCTAACAGTTGAACTCGCTCTCTTGCTACGTCTTTTATCCACTCGATTGACTCATGGGTTGGGTGGTGATGGTAGTAGTAGCCCTGTCTTGTCCCCACACTTAAGGCTAATAGTTGAACTCGCTCTCTTGCCACGTTTTTTACTCACTCGATTGAGTCATGGGTCGGGTGGTGATGGTAAGTCGTAGCCCTACCTCGTTCCCACCCTCGAGGCTAACAGTCGAACTCACTCTCTTGATACGCGTTTTCAAAGATAATAAATAAAATAGAAGCAAGATAAAAAATTGTATATCGAGAAGAAAGGAAGGACGGACGGAAGGAATGAATGGACCTAGAAATAAAACGGGCCTTGAAAGTTGGGCCGGGTTTGGGCCCATCTACAAGTGGCATAGTGCACGTATAAAGCAGAGGGGGGAGTTCTTGCCATTGGAACGACGTGTGTCTCGGAAGTCTGCGCCTGTCTACGACATATCTGCAAGCAGACAGGTCAGCCTTGAAGCTTCATCACTGTTTCATTATAATAACCTTACAATTCTTGATGATTTCTCTCATTTCCTTAATCTCCATGAAAAATTCATGCCAGTTCCCTCAAAACCCCCAGTTTCCATGCAGTTTCCCTTTTCAAAACCCTAATTTTCGTCCCCAATTTATTGTTTACGGACTCCTCACCGGTGTTTTCTTCCTATGATTCTCAATATATGATGAAAACTGCTTCCATTGCGTTGTTCTTTCTCATTTTCTTCCAGAATTCGAGGATCTGATGGACTTCCAAGATAAAGATTCGTCCATGGCGGTTTCCAGGACCTCGAATTCGGATATCAATGGCCCTTCCTTAAGCCATTCTGCTTGGTTGGAGGTTCGCCTCTTCTACGTTCGGATTTCTCCCTGTGTGATTGATAGCGTTCCTGATCATCTTAATCTGCGGCACCTTCGTCGCGAAATTGGTGTTTCCCTTGAAATTAATGGTTCTCAAATTCCGGCCTCTGATTCCGTTTCTATCGCCCTCCGTCGTGATCGGCTCAGCATGGAAACATCGGAGGTTACATACGTTAGTACGGACAGTATTCGGGTTACCGGCGGTGTGGAGTTCGAGGTGTATGAGAATGAGGATTTGATTCTCTGTGGGTCTTTGGAACGAATGGAGGCCAATTGGGTTAATGGGAGCATTGGATTGGAGAACAATTCGAAGACAGGTTGGACTATGGACTGTTTTATGGCTGCGTCCATGTGTTCGGGTTCGTCGGCCTTCTTCCGGCCTAAACTTGGGGTTTCTTCGCCGGCAATTGAGGTTTATATCGCCGGTTGTTGCTCCGGTATGCCTGTGATCTTGACGAAGACGATTCTGGTCAGTCCAAGGCGGAAGAACCAGAGGCAGGGTGTCCTGGATGCAATTCCGGAGGATGAAGAAGTTGGGAAGGAGGAGAATGGAACTAATGGATTGATCCAGCACCAAAAAGTGCAGGTAAAATGTTGTTCATATATTTCCTTACGCAATTCTCGGTATGTGAGGTGAGCTCAGGAATTTTTTATTCAAACGTATAATATAGCTTGTTGATCAAGAGCAACTGAATTCTCCCCTTTAAAACTTTGGATTCGTAAGAATTGCAGATGCTATACATAGGCTTGTCGAACAAAGCTAGTATAGAGATGGCATATTGGCATGTTTACCTCAGGATCCCACACCCTTACATCCTTGGAGACTTGACACACTTTAGGCCAACTCGATAGATTGCAATGTTTTAAATTATTAAGCTTTATGCATGGGCTTGCATCCAGGATGATAGTGGTTTTCTTGTCTCTTAAGTCTAGGTATTGAATTTCAACATTCCATAGAGTTGGGTGATATTTTGATGTTAGGTTAACTTAATAACAATACCACTCAACTTTGTCTCAAAAATATTTCTTAACTTTTAAAAGTTTGAATAATACCCTTAAACTTTCAAAAGAGTTAAAAAATGCTCTTATGGTTGGTTTTGAATGGAAATCTTGACTTTTAAAAGTGTTTCAAAAATGCCCTTGAATTTTCAAAATTTCATAAATATAAACTTTTAAGCTTTTTTTATAAAAGTTAAAAAATACTCTTACCACGTATATGGATGAAACCTGCTTATCTATGTTCTATAGATCATCTTCCTCTTCGATTCAATCTATAACTCAACAATTTCTCATTTTTTTTCTTGCCTCTTAATTTTATTCTTTTGTTCTTCAATCTCTAATTTTTTTCCCCATTTCTCTCTCTTTTTTCTCTTATTAAATATCAAAACTCTAAATAGAAAGAAGAACTCTCTCATTTCATTTTCAAACATAAACCTAAGAAACTTCAATACCCAAATAGCTAATTTCTTTAAAGTTGTTTTGAGTTGAGAAAAAGCCAACTTGAAAACAAATTGTCTATTTGGGTGTTGAAATTTATTATATTCATGTCGAGAAATGCTCATAAACGAGAGTCTCTCCTTTTTATTTAGGTTTTTCATATTTAAGAAGAGAGAAAAAAAAAAAAAAAGAAGAAATGGAGGAAGTTTTAAAGATTGAGGAATGAAAGAAATGGATGAAGAGGGTATTCAAGAAACAAGAGAAAAAAAAAGATGAAAAATGAGAAATTATTGAGTCTAGGTTAGAGGAGAGAGAGGAAAGAGAGATGATCTATGAGGTATAAATAGTTCCCGTTTACATACTAATGATAAGAATTTTTTAAAGAAGTTAAAGAGTATTAATAAAAAATTTGAATGATCAAGGGTATTTTTGGAACACTTTTGAAAGTTAAGAATATTTTGAAATAAAGTACAAAATGTTTCCATCGAAAACAAACGGTGAGAGTATTTTTTTTTTTTTTTTTTTTGAAAGTTTATGGGTATTATTGAAACTTTTGAAAGTTCATGAATATTTTTGAGATAGAGTACAAAGTTCAGGTACTTTATAATTAAGCTAAGATTTTAAAAGTTGTACCCTGGAACTTTCTTCATTTCATTAGGTGCAAGAGATTGAATGGTGATCTCGGAATGTATCATACTCATTACGTTCAAATTATGCTGTACAATGCTAGAGAACTGTGATAAAAATAAGTGTTTTTCTCTCTTCACTATAGTTTCTGGTTGTGAATTGAGTCAAACCACTTGGTCCTCCTCTATTGCTGAACCCTATTATTGTCATTATTTCTTTTAGAATCTTGGTTGCATTGATTATTTGATCCCTGTTCTTCGACCGCTTTGTCCCTCAATCAATCATTGAAAACTCAGCAATTTCCAGGAATACGTCAACTTCTAATCAAGTTATAATCCCTTGTGTTTTGTTGCGTTGTTATGATCTGTGGAACATGGTTTAATTGCTTTTTGCTGTACTGATCATATTCCTTTCTTGGGCTGATTATAGATGTCAGAGTCTGAAGTTGATGGTTATGACTCATATGGTAAAATGGGGCATGGTTTCTACCGTGATGATATGTACACAGGCGAAGATGGGCAGCTCTCATGGTTTAATGCTGGTGTTAGAGTGGGTGTTGGCATTGGTCTTGGAGTGTGCCTTGGAGTGGGAATTGGGGTTGGCTTGCTCATGCGTTCATACCAAACCACAACGAGACAGTTTAGACGACGGTTTATGTAATTAGGATATCGTTACTTGGGAATCTGGAAACTGTTATACTAGTGAATAAACAATAAAAGGGATGAGATTTTCGGATTCCCGATGGTTAAGCCTGAACATAACATAAGATAACGCAGGCATGAAGGCACTAAGGTTTAGGACTTTGAACAGAATCAAGAAATCAGTGATAGCCTCTCCAGGATGTTGTGCATTAACTTCTTCTCTGGTCTGAATGAAAGCTGTACAATCTCTCCTTTTTGCTCTATTCTCTGTATGAAGCACTTCCTCTCTGGCAGCGGAGACCTTCTTGTTCATTTCCATGGCTGCTTAATATTCTATGTATATGTTTCTTTACATAAAATGCAGGCTTGTTTCGGTGCTTATCCTCGACCACTGTAGCGTTTTTTCGAAGGGCAGCATTGAACACAACCCTGCTGAAAAAATGGATTTCCTAGAACAGAATAAACTTGTGTGAGGTTTGACTTCGTCTTAAGAGTATCTACTTTTCTGTACTGGTGCTGATGTATATAGAATACTGCCTTTTTTTTCTCTTCTCCTTTTACATTGTCATTTTTTCCCTATGTTCTATTTTGTTTTAATTTAGTTTCGGTACTTTCGATAACACATTGGTTCGGTTTCTAACGTCGATTATCCAGTTAAATAGTATTGAAAAGCTGACATGGTAGTACAGGTGGGGTGTCATATCGCATCAAAGTCCCCATAGAATTTTGTCAGCTTTCAATTACTATTGAACTCGATAATTTGATTTGGAGATGAAACGAACATTTTTACGAAAGTACAAGAACTAATACGAAACAAAGGAAAAGAGAGGACGAAAATGTACAAGGATTAAGTACTAGAGTTTGAGTTGTTCTGTGCAAAATTTTTCTCACGTTTCATGTAGCAACTTTCCCTGGATGAGTTTTGTGAATGTGATATGCAATTATGCACCAAACTCAAGCAGCCTCTTGAGCTCATTTCATCAGCCATATTATCTGTTCTACTGTTTCTGTAGGTTGGTTACCTCATGCATTGATTTATTTATTAGGTGATTTTAGTTTAGTTTGGTTGAACTCCTAGTAGTTGGTGTTTCACGATGAGATCGGTATATAGTAACGATTCTTGAAAGACGAGATTATAACCTTTTTGTTAAACAGGATTTCCTCTACGTAAAAGGCGAGTATTGGTTACCAACAGGGAGATAAGTATATGTTCAAATACATTTTTGGTTCCGAAACTTTTTAATGTTGTTCTTTTTTGTCCTGAACTTTCAAAGCTATCGTCCATTTTTGTGTTGATCTCTGATGATAATTTTCTGTTAATGAACTAAAAAGATGGAAGATGATGATGATGATGATGTGGCACTTTGTCGAAATGAGTTGGTGCCAAATAAGCAACTCGGGTAATGGATGCATGACAGGTTAACCATAGTCCAAGGAAAGTTCTTTCATCCAGCTCTAACATCTCATCTTCACCCCCTCAAATCCCAAACCCAATCCTCTAATCCAACCCTCATTTCATGTATGAGCTTCTCTTATCTCATGACGACTGGACGCAGTGTTGGCAGAACGTTGTAGACTCGTGCTCGAATCCCTGTCCACTCTATTGTGTCTGTTTAGAACCAACCAAAATAGTATCTATATTTGTTATGTGCTCGGCCTACGGTCGATAAGAAACCAAAGGCCCTCTTGTTCCTCTTCTCAGTCTGTTTGGCTTCCGATATAGAATGTGTGGCGCCAAATTCATATCACTCATATTATGTTTAGTTTTGTGGAAGGAATTAACTTAGAAATGGTAATAAAATTGTTAAAAAATTAAAGAAATATTAATATTCAACGCATTTGAACGTACAAAATCAATCTGATTGAAATGTTCTATTGCATTTAATTGAAACATTCTTTGCAGTTTAAATATAATATATTTAAATTTTAATAGAAATATAACGATAAACAAGCAAATACCAATTTACTCAAGTAAAAATGAGTAAAAATTTAGTAGTTTTCAATTTAAAAAATAAAATATCTATAAAAAAATATTTTTATTAATAGTTTTAAATTTTAAAATTTTTCATTTTTTAGTTGTTAATATTAAGTTAAAAAATAATAATGAAATTTTACCAGAAACATTAGTATCCTTTACATTTATATAAGCAAAGTTTAAAAAAATTATTACCATCAATATACGGTCGGAAATCATCTAGCGGTACCTAAAAAATTATTCCGAGCTTTTAAATCTATTTTTAAAATTGTTTTTTTTTTAGTTTTTAATAAAATTAAATGATATTTTTAAAATTTTTTAAAAGTATTTTGGTCTGAACTTAATTTATAATAAATTATAAGAGTATATTTTAATTATTATTAATTTTTTAATTGAAAAGTAAGTTTTTAAAATTAAATGCAAAGTTAGAGAGGTATTTTTATTAAATTGGATTTAAATTAAATTGAAATGATTGGTGGGTTGGAAATTACTGTTTAGGAGTCGTATGATAGTGGTTGCAATGATTCAAAGGAAGGATATAAATGGAATAAAGTGAAATCACGAGGGTATGCAATGATCTTTGGCGGAGGGCACGGATTTCACTGACCGAAGACATTTTTCCCCGCACTGAAAAACGACCCGTCGCCGGGAGGAACGATCAACCACCAACTTCAAACACTTGCTGCAAACGAGTCCGCCGGGGGAGAAATGTCGATTTTCCGTTAAGATTCGACCGGAATTTTGGACTTTGTCCCAAGCTCTGGTGTCAAAACGAGCTCCGGCGGGGAGGTAGGATCATTTCTGCAGCTGCGACGATGAGCAGAAATCCCAGATCCTCCGCCGTTATCCCTAACCGGAATAACCCTAAGCCCCTTCCGTTGGTTGTTACTCTCAACTGCATCGAAGATTGTTCGCTTGAACAGGATTGTCTGGCTGGCGTTGCTGTTGTGGAGCATGTGCCGCTTAGTCGTTTGGCGGACGGGAAGATTGAGTCGGCTACGGCGGTGCTTCTTCACTCGCTTGCGTACCTCCCGCGGGCTGCTCAGCGTCGGCTTCATCCTTACCATCTTATTCTCTGCCTTGGTTCTGCTGACCGCTCTGTCGATTCTGCTTTGGCTTCGGATCTCGGTCTTCGTTTGGTTCATGTCGATACTTCCCGAGCGGAGGAGATTGCCGACTCTGTCATGGCGCTTTTTCTTGGCTTGCTTCGTCGGACTCATCTACTCTCGCGTCATACACTCTCGGCTTCGGGATGGCTCGGTTCTGTCCAGCCTCTTTGCCGTGGAATGAGGCGCTGTCGAGGACTGGTTTTGGGAATAGTTGGTAGATCTTCTTCAGCTAGGGCTTTGGCTACGAGGAGCTTAGCTTTCAAGATTAGCGTGCTTTATTTTGACGTCAATGATGTAAGTTTCCTTGCTCTTTCTTACTCTCTTAGGCAAACATTCAAGTCTTCTTTTACTTACCAAGAGCATATGTTTCCAAATGACGTGATTCCATAGCTAGATACCACCAGTATCTTTGTTGGATCTTGGAGGGTTACATTAGTTGGAATTTGAATGACAATTTCAAGATTGTAATCAGCTTATTCGTTCTTTGCAGTCTGCACCATGATTTATATGTAGCCTAGAAACTGAAATCATGAACTCTATTTGATATCCGTTTTGATATAGCAAAATTCTGATTCCCCTGCCTCCTTGTGCGCTAGACTTTGGGCTAAATAAAGTTTTACGAGGACTTATCATTTGTTCTTAGTTCATTGTTGGTGGTTTTTATATTTCCAAGTTTTTTCATCTTGGGTAGCTTCATGAATGTGTTTAGCAGGGCTCATGCTACCTGATAATGGGTAAATTCAATTTTCATCTACTTGCTTGCGTTCACTTCAACTCGTAATGCTTGTTCTTCTTTTCGACTATTAGCATTGTTTTTAAATGTTTTTGCTCCGAACTCTGTTTACACAGGGAAAGGGAAAAGTGAGCAAGCCAACAGTAACATTTCCATCTGCTGCTCGAAGAATGGATACTCTTAATGATTTGCTTGCTGCAAGTGATCTCGTTTCACTTCACTGTGCCCTAACAAATGACACGGTTCAGATTATCAGTGCTGAATGTCTGCAGCATATAAAGCCTGGTATTTAGTAATTTGAATGAATTTGAATTCATTATTGAAAGTTCCTTTTTTATTTTGTTTTACGTTAATGGGAGATTATCTCGTTTTACAGGGGCGTTTCTTGTTAACACTGGTAGCAGCCAACTATTAGATGATTGTGCTGTGAAGCAACTTTTGATCGATGGAACCTTGGCTGGCTGTGCCCTGGATGGTGCTGAAGGGCCACAGTGGATGGAAGCATGGGTATGTTACTCTTTCCACAGTTGATCAATTGAAATGCTTGGTGCTTTAGTGTTTTGAATATTGTAATATTGTAATTCATTCTTAGTAGCACACTTTACCTGTCCATGGTTTCAAGCGAGTAGAAATTCTAAGAAACAGATGAAGTATATACTTCTAGTTAAAAATTCAGTAACCAATAAATTATAATACAATTGTGCTGCAGGTGAAGGAAATGCCAAATGTTTTGATTCTTCCGCACAGTGCAGATTATAGTGAAGAGGTATGGATGGAGATCAGGGAGAAATGCGTCTCCATATTACAAACATTCTTTGTTGATGGGGTAGTTCCTGAGAATGCCATCTCTGATGAGGATGAAGATGAAAGTGAAGTTACTGAAGTAAAAGAACAGTCTGATGGTCGAGGCAAAGAAGTCAGCATTCAGCTTGCTGCTGTTGAGCGGTTGACTGATGATAACCACTTAACTCCAATGAACTCCCAGAAGAAAGGGTTGAATCTCTCAACTGGGTCATCCAGTCAGCCCCAGAATTCCACTTTGTCACAAACTACCGTCACCAGATCTGATGGAAGACGCAGTAGGTCTGGTAAGAAAGCCAAAAAAAGGCATACACGTCAAAAATCTCAACAGAAGTTAGACGATAATCTTATGTTAGAAAAGGAAAGTACCTCTCATCGAGAAGATGATACTGCTATGAGTGGCACAGATCAAGTTTTAAGTTCAAGTTCTCGATTTCCTTCCCCTGATGAATCAAGAAACAGGAAAGTTCCTTTGGAGACTATGCAAGAATCTACCTCAGATCCATCATATAAATCTAGCAAGAAATTAATTAGAAAGTCTATTGATCAGCTGAAAGATGGCTATGTTATAGCCATATATGCTAGAGATCATCCTGCACTCCATGTATCCCGGCAACGAGTTAAAGGTGGTGGTTGGTTTCTTGATACCATGACAGATGTGACAAAAAGAGACCCTGCTGCCCAGTTTCTGGTTGTTTTCAGAAATAAGGTTTGTTAACAAACATTTTTTTAAGACTATAGTTGCTACTACTGGATAGATGATATCATAAAATGATACTCTATTTTTCAGGATACAATTGGTCTTCGATCTCTATCTGCTGGCGGGAAGTTATTGCAGGTAAGATTACAAGCTTGCTGTACCATATTTTATACAGTCTTCGAACTCTGTGTCGTGCATACCCACCCTCACCTCATGAAACACATTTTATGGAGATGTTGATATTCTCATTAAGAATGGAGCATTTTGGCATAATAACGTTGAGCTGAGTTACTTACTCGCGTTGAAAGTTTTGTTTTTTGGTCATAAATCTTTAGTCTGTTGTGAAGGTTATAAATCGTGAAGTATCTGTATTATTCCTCTTTCATTATGCATGCCTGGATCTCTTTCTTTTAACCTTTATTGGCTCAAGTGGCCCTCTTTTAATTGCGACTTTTCTCTTCACCTCGATGAAGCATTTATCAATTCTTTTTTTTTTTTTTTTTTTTTAACTATTTGAGTAAGACCCCTCTGGCTGTGGTCAAATTGTTTTAATTTACCATCTCTAGATCTCAAGATTCAGTTTGATCTTTCATTTTTCAGATAAATCGTAGAACAGAGTTCGTATTTGCTAGCCACAGTTTTGATGTTTGGGAGAGTTGGACACTAGAAGGCTCGCTGGAAGAATGTAGGCTGGCCAATTGTAGAAACCCCCTGGTAAGTTCTTTTCGTAGTACTTTCTTGAATCTTGATTGCGTACTGTTGTCTCTAATTCATGACTGTAATTTTATGGAAGTTATTTTGTGTTCTTCTCTTCTCTATCTCCCCCCAACAAAAAGAAAAAAGAGTTTTATTCCTAATGAAAATTTTTAGCCTTCTTCCCTCCGGAGGGGAGTATAGTTTTCTGTAGACCTTATTTGGTATACTTGTGGATGTGGTTTTAGTTCCTGATTTGTCTTTTTAGTTCAACATGGTCATCTGTATTTTGTATTTGTCGAATAGAAGAGTCCCATCTTGCCATGCATGACATCAGTGAACTTAGTTATATAAAATGGTATACCTGTTTTTCTCAACTTTTGGTATATAAAATGGTTCAGCTTGTTGATCATAAGACTATGAGAAAGTTGGCTTCACTTTTAAAACAGGAAAACTGTTTTTAGCTAATCAAAAGCACTTAGAAGTACATATTCTCGCATAAACTGTTCATTCTAGTTCCTCTGGATACCGAAGGCATCCTTGGGGTGATCTCGCGCTCAGTATGAGCTTTCTAGTGTCCTTTTGCAGTATGTGATGCATAAACATTCCTTTCATGGATGAATCCCTTTCTTCCACTCATCTCTATAGTATTGGCTATTTAACGAAAATTGTAGGCACTTTTGGACGTGCGCATTGAAGTCCTCGCGACCGTAGGTGACGATGGAGTTACCCGTTGGCTAGATTAGGCGAAGTCTTCAAATTTTCCACCCCCATTTGTCTACTAATTCAAGGTTTGCTCAACTTTGAAAGGTTTAAAAGTTGTAGAGCATTTTTTTCTTCCCTTTCCTTGTTTTTGGTTAGCTAATTATTATTCCTCTTTCGGTTGTTTGCCTCATTTACTATAGGAGGCCTTAAAGCTGTAGGCTATTATTTATTCAACCTGTGGATGAATGAGTGTGCTTTGTAATCTATTTTAGGGCTTTGCTGAGATTTTTTAAGATTGAACGCACTTTCTTTCTCCTAAGTGTAAAACGTAAACCAATGTATTGCTCAATTAGTTCATGATTTAGTTCCATAAATGCTCGTAAATCCTGAAATCTGGTAGAAACTTTAGAGCTCTAAGGCTTTGCCCTTTAAGAAGCATTTGTAGAAATCAAGTAAAAAAAGATTTACAAATATAATTTTCATAAATTTTATGAGAAGGGGGCATGTTTAATCTTTATATCATTCATAAAGTTTATCATATACTAAAATAAATTACATTATTGATACATTTATGCTTTTTTTTTTTTTTTTTTTTACAAAATATTTTCTTTGCAGCAAGCCTGTGATTATTTAAGTCATATGCCTACCATTACCTCCTATAGAAAAACTAAAATATATTCTTCATGTTTGTAAATTAAATGATACCAATAGTGTTTTAAAATAAAATAGAAAATTCAGTAAAAAAATGTAGCAGAAAAGTATTAAAATCTGTCTTAAAACTTTTATGATATTAACAATTTAGTTTATGTATGTTTAATTTTAGAATAATTTAATCAGCATGCAATAATTTATTTGCTATGTAAAGATTTGATGAACATCTTTTAGGTTAAACCAAAAAATTCATTAGATATTTAATTTATTTGTTTCTATAGTTTTAAAAAACAAATCGATATTTAATTTAATATTTCTAAGACTAAATTATTATTTTCATGAAAGTTTAAAACCAACAATATATTTAGTTTAGAGTAAATTTGAAATCAGTTTTAGGTTTATTTTTATTTTAACTCAATGTCCTATTCACTCAATTATGTTCGAATTGACAATTAAATAATTGACATTTTAAAAAATATCTTATTTCACTTCAAATTTACAATTAAATTATTTCTTTTTTAAAAAAAAAAGACAATCAATTGAGTTATTGCATGGTATGGTATAGTTACGAATATTCTATTTCCTATAAGTTGGCAGCATTATGACTAACACATTACGCAAGATATTTATCATTAATCAAACAAAAATGCAAATGCAAATGCAAATGATGGGTCTACAAAAGTAAATTTAAATAGTAAATAAATAAATATTTTAAACTTCAATAAAAACATGAGAAACAAAAAGGAAAAGGAAGTTAAATCCCATTTTGGAAAGAAATTAGGCATCAAACAAAGTGAAGTTTAAATTTGTCTCAAAAATACCATACCATAATCTAAATCCAAATGGTAAAATCCCACTAATTAGGGCTTGGGAAAGGAAAATGTATTACATGCTAACTCAGGTTCCATATATTCGTCCTCCAATCACAATTAAAACACAATAGACGAAAATTATGCACAAGACCTATTTTGCAAAATAAGATGTCATGTTCTAAAACTCTTCAATGGAGAGGCACCCAATGAAATTATGCATTTTTCCACGTTGATTTCGCTGTCATCTAAGATCTAATGTTTTTCGCCTTTTAACACATCTTGTCCTCTTGATAAAGACATGGCATGGCAGGCAATGATCGACGATTTCGACACTACTCGAAAACACGACGAAGAAATGAAACTAATCCTATATGAACCCAATTTTGGCAAAGATGCATTCCGTTTTGAGAACACTGAACGACTTTCACTCGTAAGAGGGTATTATCCCTATAGCAGACAATTCTGTTCCTTTCTTAAAAATGCCTCCCAAAAAAATGGAACAGCACTTTCCTTCACCTACTGATTTCATTTTGTCTGTCGGGTTACTTAGGAACTATGTTTCGAGTTAGAAACCACAAGGAAATAAGCGAAAGATAAACCAACAAAGGATTCATTACTTACATTTCTCACTCAATCCTACTAAGAGGAGCAAATTGTGTCCATTCTCTATCCAAGGAATTGAGGATTTGGGCAAGTATGCTCGAAGTACAGTGTTACAATATTACCTGTACCCATAACCCATGTTCAACTCGTGACCATACATCCCCTGACCATGGCCACCACTGGCAGAAAGAGGATGAATTTGCTTCGAGTTCGAGTTCGATCTGTGTCCCATTTGGATGAGCCTCTGAATTGCGTCTGGTTGGTTACCAGGAGCTGAAATGTAAACGAGAAATCAGAATAAAAGAGAGCCACCCTCTAAATAAGAGATCAATGAGCTACACAAATTCAACTGCATTGCATTTTATCTATATAGCTCGTCAAAGCACCAATCAACTTTAAAGCTTAAATGGATGAATTGTTGTAAATTTAACAACATCACTACTTAAATACTCTCCCCCACTCGTGGATTTCAAAATTTAAAGGTCTAAAAAGTGAGAAACAATATTAATTGGGGAGGAGATAACACAAAATCTCGACACCATGTTAAAATCACCCATCAACCCAAAAGCTTAATGGATTAAGGCAAATTAAATTATACGAGTATTTTAATTGTAGTCACAGCAAAACAAGCACTCCGCAGCAGGCATCATGCATAGAGAGTGATTTTAAGTGTAAATGTATCCAAGTTGGGGAAAAGTAAAGATTGTCTTGAGCACAATCAGATCAAATGAGTCGAGAACCATATAATTTTCCTTATATTGCTAAAGGACAAAAGATAGTATTAATCAGCTGCAGACTTTAATAGAGGCATATCGATTGGGGAAAAATATGAACACATAATGGCCAGATAAGCAGGATATGGAAACTAATTTATCAGTCAAATATATATATTAATAACAAATATAAAATAGTACTTAAAGTTCAAGCAAAATAACATGAGTGTTACCTGGCGAGGGAATTCTGGGACCAACAGTATTGGGCACACGCTGACTGGTATGAAAACCTTGGATTGAATTTTGTTCCTGCATTAATCCAGGAACCTGATTGTTGGGTTGGAGATTTGCTGCACTACCTCTGATGGAATGAGGATGTAGAGGAACGCTTCTGTTTGTCATAGGCAGAGGTGCACCTCTAGATAACGCTTGAAGAAGATGCTGTGGGGGAAGATTGCCTGAAGTTTGCATCTGCTGCATCATCGGGTGATGAATCAAATGATCAAATCCAGATAATCCGGAGGTAGGAGGACGAAGCTTATTTGATACAAATTGATGATTAGATGGTGAGCCGTGATGAACCATTCCTTCTGGCAACGCTATATCTCCCTGAGAATTTATGTTAGGAGGATGAGATTCAAATTGATGAAACTTGACATTATTCGTTTGTTGGGGATGAAGCTGGGAGAAGTTGGAATGAACCGGAGCTTTCCGTTGTGGCATTTCAGTCTCCCTCCGATCGTAGAGGCTGGCTGAAAAAGGCAGCCCTTCCAGACCTCCCATGCTAGGCCTTTCATCTTTGAAGGCAGGGTTAAAGATTGCAGCATTACTGTCTTGTGAGTTGTGTGAGAACAGAGGTTGAGGTCTAGCAGAATTCCCAATAGACATGAGATTCTGAAGATTCATAGAATCACTTATGATTAAACTGTCCTCTTGAGGAAAGGGAATTTCAGCTGGTCCATCATAGCCACCCATCTTATGTCCTAACTTAGCATGGGGATGAGAAGAATCCATTCCAGGCGGAGGGCCATTCAGATTTAACCACTGTCCACGAACTATATCTGGTTGGTTTTGCTGTCTTTGAACACCATGATCGTGATTAATCATACTGAGCCGAATTTCATTGTTGGACAACAGACCATCATCTGTGATCGGATCACGTGGTTCTGGAACATCACTTTTGACAGATCCTGATGAACCCCCCCTTTGTGCAGAAACAGGAGCTCCAACTGACTGAAGCTCCTTCATAAAAGCAGACCCAAAAAGTGTTTCAAGAGTTAATGTCTTCCCTGGATTTGAAACGTTGTGCGTACTTTCCTCCTTTTTATTGTGAATTGCAGAGCCTACACTCACACCATCATCACCATATCCTGCAATCACTGGACTCGAACCCTTCTGTAACAATGAGAGAAGGTGCAATGATGCAAGATCATCATTCTTAACAGTTGGATGTTTCACATCAGCATCAGAATGACTCCATCTTTGATCAGACGGCTGCAAAGCTGAGTCATTTTCTTTAACTTTTGACAGCAGTGTCTGTTCAACGGCCTCACAGGTAAGAATCGCAGAAACAGCCTCCGGCTTACTCTTATCATAAAATGGCTCAGTCTTTGCAACATTGGATGATGTTGCACTTGATGTGATATAACTTTCTGCAGATTCATAACCCTGAAAGGCAACTCTGGGCAGAGATTCCTCAGAATGCTTCACATCAGATACAAAATCATATCCACCCTTTTCTCCAGCTCCAATCATAGTAAGCAAGTCAATTGACCTTTTAGGTGAAAGGTCATTCCCCTGTTTCCTATCTGCAAGGTGAAAAAAAATGAGCTATGAGCAATAAAACTCATAGCCAATCAGGTAATAAACCACTGATATAAGGAATCTTTTGAATACAGAATTTTTACCAACATACCGTTGTCCATGAACCAATGAGCGAATCTAGAAGATTGAGCATTTTGAGGGCTACATGCATCATCCTTCTCACTGTCATGCTGCTGCATAAGACCCGCAAAGCATACATCAGCGATAGAAGCATCCAAACTAGAATTGCTTTTGTTACGTCTGTTCTTAAATGAAAATCTAACGAGGAGAAAAGGAGGTACTTATTTTTCCTCGAGCAGAAATAACTACATACAAATTGAAGGAAATGAAATCTAACAAAAGAATTATGGTTCCAAATTATGAAACAATTTCATCCCTTACTCAACAGGCACATAATGATTCGTCAATAAAATGATTTCCTATAATAAGATTGAAATTGCAAAAAGATATCCACATGCTGGGGTTGATTTTCATAACTTCTATGCATTTAGGCCTGTTTTTCTTAACTTGGAAAATTTTAGAAAGCTAATCTGGGTAAATTGCATGGGATAATATACCAGCTGGCTTCTAGTAATAATACCACATATAGGAAGTTGATTTTGATTCAAAACCAGAAAATTAATAGCATGGCTGAAAAAGATTTTACTACATTCAGGAGTACCTCAATAAAATTAGCAGCACCGCCATCTAACTTTATGGTACTGCCAAAAAGTTTTTCTAAGATTGAAGATGAATGGCCTTGACTTGCTTCACCAACAGCTGTATTCGCTGGCACCATTTCAGTCTTACAATTATCAACTGCACTGTTTTCAATAGCTTCAAAAACTTCCAAAGCATTTTCACGAGATTGAACATCTGTTCCAGTTGTTTGATTAGACATGTCTACAGCCGAAAGCAGATGAATAATACTTTCACTAGTGTTGTTAGTAGAAGCATTGGTACTTGTTTTTCCATAATGTTCAGGGCGACCCATTTGCTCTAACGAACTTTTTCCCTCTAAATCTTCAGAGAACCCATTATGCAATTGCTTGTCCTTGGTTTGCAGAGACTTGTCGACGTCATCCTTACCCTACAAAAGTGACAAACATATATGCAGTTAATAAGGAGAAAGAGTGTCTAGTGCCAGAAGAATAACTCTTTATTATAACAATATGACACTTGCTGACGACAAAAACACACTGCCCAGGCACATATCCACCCCATTGACGACTTTTAAATGGGAAACAACCTTATACTCCAAGCTATTAAAACCAAAAAAAATATGATGAAAACGAATAATCACCTCCAGCAAACGAGGATTAACTGAAGACCTTGTTCCAAAGTTTTTCTCCAACACAGTGCTCGTGAATCCAGGAGGCACGAGTGGCCTAGATACAGTTGTCTGAGATGGAAAAAAAGTTTCTCGATCATTTTTTGAAGATTGTAAGGAGATAGGTTCATCGAAACCACTGCTTGTATTCAGTAGTTTCTTATCATCTTTAGCCTCGTCCAACTGCATTAGGATGTCAAATCCATCTCTCTGCTTCACAGGATTTGAGTTGTGACCTTCTTGAAATGCCCTATGTTGTTCTTTCCTCATCGACTCAAATGAAGCTGCAATTAAGTTTGTCAGCTAAAAGTACTGTTGGAATAGGTATTTGAACAAGATCTGTAGATGTACGAGTTGGTACATCAAGCATCATGGAGAAAAGAGCGATTACCTCTTCTCTTTTTTTCCTCTTCAACTCTATCCTCACTTGTCAACTCAGAAGAACCAAAAGTTTCATGATTGTACGAATCATGAGTATTCCCTCGTTGATGGGCTACAGCCTGATTAATGAAAGAACAACATCCATAAGGAGAGGTTACTCAAAATAATTTCAAATTCTTGTTGTGTAATTCACTTAGCCATTCAACAAAATGATTCTGTTTATGTTTAAAGACATATGGTTGAATGTATAACCATAATCCAAGGGTGGAAATTTAATTTTAAATTTTGTTTGCAAGTAGAAAGATTGGAAAATATAATGAAAACCTTATAAGGTCGAGGTGGATGATATGGCTCATTGCTTCTATTTAGCTGGTACTGATCATGTGCTCGAACTTTTGGTGCCGAAAATGCTGTTGCATATCCAGGTGGTCTTGGAAAAGAACCACTACCAAGAAGTCCATCATGTTCAGGACCCTGTGAAGGCCTCCTAGAATGATCACTAAATCGCCACCCAGAATCCACTGTTGAAATGAATATTCCAAAGGTCAATATTGTAGTAATTTCACATCATAAATCCTGAATTGACTGGTTTTAACAACATCTACAACTATTAAGGATATCAACCCAATACAAATAACGTGTTCTCAAGGTGCTCTGCTTTAGAATAGAGAAATGCTGTCAGAGCTCCATTAGTCAACCGCGTTTGAGTAGGCAGAAATATCATTATTAATATACATGTAAATGAAATTATTTCCAAGACAGCAGTATTTTTTCAGTTAAATCAACTACAGCAGGAACCCAACAGTTAACAAAGCCGGATACAATATGATATTCAGATTAGTTTGAATAGAACAATGAAGTTATCGAAACTTAACAATAGATTAAGAAGAGACCTTACCTGAATCCCGGTCAGATTGTGAATCGCTATCCTTATCACTCCGTCCAGAAGAATTAACGTCCTTCTTTCCTTGTATTCGACGAGCATAATTAGTCGTTTCTGCCCTATTGGGTGGTGATGAACCATACTCATTGCGCCTAAAGCTATTCAAAGACAACCCTCCAGAAACTCTTTGCCTATCATAGGAAGCTTCTTCTAATTCACTACACAAGAGGGGACGTATTCTCAGAAAAACAATCCAACAAGGAAAATAAGAATACTATCACAAGGCTTATCGTCGGTTCTTTACTTTGTAAGATACAGACTTCAGCAGCGTAAACAAAGAATAATAACAACTTATTAGTAGTAAAAAAAAAATAGAACAGATGCACGAAAGACCATCTTACGCGATAACAGATTGGTCAAAACCGCTCGGCAACTTTTTGCAAACATCCAATCCGCTCAGGGACAAGAGGAAATCCCTCGTGTAAGAAAACTTAGGTTTCCTAAACAGGATGAAGAAAATGTAGTCAATACTAGCCAGAATTAACAGTAGAAAACAAATAATAGAGGAGAAGAAAGAAACAACAAAATAAACAACAGATATCGGTTTGGAACTGCAAATTATATGTAATTACTTTCGCAAATCATGCTTCACTGTAGCAGTCTGATCGTGTGACTTCAAATCCTCCTTCTTGAGGCTCATTCTGCTTGCTTACTCGTGACAAGATTAATCAGTGTAATGGATCGATATGCAAAAAGTCTTCAACAGCACCAGAACCAATTTACTGAACAACAACGCCGCCCAAGATTGCCCAAAGCTAATTCGAAATTTATTGGATACTATACCGTCTCATTCTTTAAAGAAAATCAATTAATTCAATGCAGACAACACGCTAAAAACTACTCTCCATCGCCTTGTCTTCAAATTTGTTCGTTCGATCGAAGCTAATTCAAGTCAGAAAGCATTAAAAATGCAGACTCAGAGGCAATCCCATCTTTGATCCAGCTGAATGCGCATCAAAATCCATCAAAAAGTGAACTCCATCCACCCAAGCTCCTTCGCCAAAAATTTATCAATCTCCAAATCCCGTTTACCACTTCTTTCAATTAAATCTCAACCCCAAAAAACAAGATTACTACGTAGAATCGCGCTTTCAACGAATCATAAATCCAATTCCCACACGATCCATCCACCACAAACAAAATTACCGTTATAACACGTGATCTTAGATGTCTCACCAGAACGAATTCTAGGGTTTTGTTCAATCCGAGAGCTCCAGATTGAAACTAGGGTTTTGGTACATGAAAAAAACAAACAAAACGAACCAAAAACAAAACACCTGGATCCAAAACAAAAATTATTCAAAAATAAATCCCCATGGACACGAACTTCTTGCGGATTGGAAGCTTCTAGGGTTTGGATAAATGGTTTTCCCGAGTAATCGACACGAGAGAGAAATTCGAGTGCTGGAATTCTGGTCTCTGTTCATCAACCTAAACCACATACATCAGGAAATGGGAACAAATTATAAACTAAAAATATATATATTCAACTAGTTACAGCGTTACCACTATCCCACGCGCATGTTTCTCCCTGTTAGCCACGCGCCAACCACCTCATCTATGTTATTGAACGTTATTCTCACGCGCCCTTTGAAGCGTGGTAGTTGAATACAAAATTTACCCCTCGAGTAAAAATAAATTTGGGATTTAAATAAATTGTAAGCCCTCCAAAATCTACATTTTTAGTGCGCCGTCTCTTTATATTTAGCAATTTTTATATTCATATTTATTACCCTAAACAAAATAGATAAATATTTAATATAAATAATAAGCAAACTAATCAACTTAGCAAATAGAATAAATATTAGGGTCGAGCTTCAAATTATCGTGATCGTGAAATCAAAAGTCATTAGTTTCACATCTCCGAGAGAGAATTCCATGATTTTAAAATGGTCTCGAGTTAAGGGAGAATGTCGTTGCTAATAGTCCTACCCAGATCAAGAGCGGGTGGGATTCAGTATGACTGTTCAAGATAGGAGAGTGATCCTCATTCTATTGACTGTTCACGATAGCATCGAATCTGCTCAGTGAGAAGTCATTGTCATTTTGATCATTGATAACTTGGGTCTCGTCGTACGATCGAGTCACCTGGTTTTACCGTAGCAAGGCCTAATCATACTCAAAATATGATCTTGATCCTAGCTCATAAGGAACGTTAGCTATATGCTTAACACATGAAACTCGAACGTTGTGTTAATCAAAATAGCTATCTAGGGGTGTTCATGAGAAAATCTGGACCGTCGCGCTTGTCCAAGGCGTTTTATATGTAGCCGTGTGCTGAATGTCCCGATCATGCTTGTTTACAACATGTTATCTATGACAGCATGCCCGTTCCAAACCTCTTTTACTTACTTTTATATTAGATAGACCTTTACTATTCTTGTTATGTCAATATGAATTATATGACCATTCGTCGAAATCATGTCTACATCTGTCATGGCTAAAATGCCTCAAATTTTACCATGATGTGACCCGTTGTCAATTATTTATACCTAGATTATATATTATCAGAGTCGTTAATGTTGTTTATTCACTTTTAGCTTATACACTGATTCCTTTTAAATTGTTTTCAACGCATTTTCTTGCTCACGTTTCTTAAAATATTTATTGCAAATAACCTAAGGCTCGATCATACATCGAATTGTTCACAAAGTCAAACTTTTGTACAGCTAACTTGTTCGTCGGGTTAAAACAAGTGCCACACAAACGCTTTCCCATTGCTACACATAGACATAATAAAAATTTTAAAATGTAGTAACCAAAATAATTGTGACCAAAATTATTATTTTAAAATATTTAATAACGTGAATATGAACATTTAATTATGCATAATTTGTGATGTCCCATAGGAGCACAAAACACCATTTATAAAGGTGTGTGGAAACCTTCCCCTAGTAAACCCGTTTTAAAGCCTTGATGGGAAGCTCAAAGAAGACAATATCTGCCAGCGGTGGGACTGGGTCGTTACAAATGGTATCAAAGCCAGACACCGGATGATGTGCCAACTTTCTCACTTTTCTTCGAAGGGGGTAGACACGAGATGATATGCTAGTAAGGACGCTGGGCCTCGAAGGGGGTGGATTTTGTGGCGGTCCCACATCGATTGGACGCTGGGCCCTAAAGGGGAGTGAATTCTGATCTCCCACATTGGTTTGGGAGGAGAATAAAACACCATTTAGAATGAGACTAAAAAAAATTAAATTTAAATGTCTATGTTTATATATTTATATAAAAACCTAAAATAATGATTTTAAATATTTATATTTGTTTCTTTAATAAAGTTAAATACCATTTTTAGACAAATGAAGAATTTGAGCGAATCTATACCATTTTTTTTTTAATTCAACGAATATATACGTATTTTTGTAAAAGATTTTATTATGGAACACATTTACTATTATTTAAGATAAGATAAAAAATCAATATATACTCTTAATTATATCCATTTAAACCCTAAACTAATAATTATATTAATTTTAATTCTATTTAAAAAAATATGCAAATTTATAATTCAATTAATTAAATTATTTAAAAACAATTTTTAAAATTTTTAAATAAAGAGTCTAAATTAATTTATTTATAATTAACGTTTTTTGTAATGAAAAATTTAAATTGATGGATTTATAAAAATTAAGATTTAAATTAATAGGGTTATTGTATTAATTTCGAAATTTCAAGACAATTAATGTAAAAGGATATTAATTAAATGATGAAGTAATTAAATTATTTTAGCGGTAAAATAAGATTTTATATGAGAATTTTTTAATCCAAAAGAAAAAAAGAAACCGATTCAGACTCCTTTGATATAAATTTCTGCCCACCGGGACGAACCATCCCGGCTAAGCAAAACCCGCTCACCGTCGACTTCTCTCCCTGCACAGTTCCACCGATTGATTGCTTTCCGCCATGGAATTTCCGTACATGGAAGCTGTTGTTGGTACTCATTTTTCTTCACCGACTTCTTGTTTCTGTTCATGTTTATGCAAGTAATCTTTTCGTTTTCTTGTTTAGATGCTCGATGCTTGGTTTTTGATTTTGTGTTTTCGCTATCGCTTATTTTTCTTGGTTACCTCGATGATCGTGACGCCTGTTAGATCCGCTGAACTTTGTTATGTATTTGTATGTTGTAACTTTTGGATTCTTTCGAGAATGTTGGATTCTTTTTTTTTTTTTTTAATGTTTTGTTAGGGTTTTACGTTTGTGTTCTTGATGTTAAGGGTTTAGGCATTGGAAATGATTTGGAATGGCATGTTGTAAGTTGAATTAGTGATTGGGAAAATAATGGTTGTATGGTTTTGCATGGTCGAATTGTAATGTTTTCTCCATCAGTTCATTGCGTCAATTTGATTTCGAAATGAGTCTTATATCGCATGTTAAGGGTTTAGGCATTGAAAATGATAGTTGTATTAGAATTGAGCGAATCTTTGAAGAGAAGAAAAAGAATTTACATGCGTGAATCTCGGTCATGTAGTTTTACTTCTCTATTAGTTGTCAGAACAGAGGGGGTCCGTTTATTGAAGAGGAAACGAATGAAGTAACTGATTTTTTTTATGCATGTATTTTTATCCTCAGGCTTCATGATATTGATGTATTTTTTCGAAACTTATTTGGATCTTCGGCAACATGCTGCTCTGAAACTGCCTACTCTTCCAAAAACTCTTGAAGGAGTTATAAGCCAAGAGAAATTTAAAAAATCTCAGGCCTACAGTCTTGATAAAAGGTTTGAAAGTCATACTTTGTTAAACTTCCCCTGAACTTGAAGTATTGCCCCGTATTTATTCTGGTGGTTAATTTTTATAACATGTGCCTCTTGTCTTTCAGCCACTTCCATTTTGTTCAGGAGTTTGTAACTATAGTGATGGATTCTTCAATACTGTTTTTTGGAGTCCTTCCATGGTTTTGGAAAGTGAGCAATTAAATTTCATGAGTGAATTCATTAATTCAAGTTTTTCCTTTACTAACGTTGAAAATTTCATATTGTCCACTATTGCAATCATGTGCAGAAATCTGGTGAATTTGTTGTGTTGGTTGGCCTCAATGCTGAAAACGAAATTCTCCACACACTTGCGTTTCTAGCTGGGGTCATGATTTGGTCACAGGTATGCTCCCAAGTCATTTTCAATATCCATGTTTTAGAAGTAGAGAAGTTATTTAGCTTTAATCTGCTTTGCCTTTGAAGACCTTGATTCATATAGTTTTATCACCATGTATTAGATAAATTGAAGTTCAAACTCAGTATGTAGTGCATTTAAAAGTAATTTCAAACTCAGTATGTATTTTCTTTTTCAATTATTATTTTGCATGTGTAGATCTAGACGGTGGACATGAATCAGAGAAATTCTGCTAACTTGAAATGGAAAGAAAGAAATGAAAGAGTCTCAGTGACAAGGATAGACCTTGCTAGGATGTGTTAGAAATATTTAAATTTCAATATTCACTTTAATTTTTTTTTTTTTTTTTTTTTAATTTTTAATTTTTAAAATCTCCTTACGTCTGGAATTATGCCCCTAGTGTATTTTGTATGGGGTTGGATGTTTTTTACTAATGTCTAGATTGCTTGTTTTTGAAATTCTAAATATTTTCATTTATAGATTGAACTTGTGATATTTATGATTTGAAGTTGGTTTACAGTGATTGTTTGTTTGGACTGGTTTGCAGATCACGGGCCTACCATTTTCTCTCTACTCAACTTTTGTGATTGAATCCCGCCATGGTTTCAATAAAGTATGTAATTTGTCTGAACATGATAACTCTCCCTAACTTCGTGAGATATCCAATTTTATTTTGTACTGGACAATTATTTTTCCCGTGGCATTCCACTAAAAGCATTTGGAAGTTTTCAATGATGTCCAGTCTACTTCCTTATTATTGTTTTAATGCTGTATTATTTAATATCTCTTCTACAGCAAACAATATGGTTATTCTTCCGGGATATGATTAAAGGGATTTTGTTGTCTGTCATACTTGGCCCACCAATTGTGTCTGCAATCATTATAATAGTACAGGTAAACTTATGTGAGTTATCATACAGAAGCATGTCATTGTAAATTTATTTTATCTGGAGTTCTTTTGCTTTCTCTATTTTCCACTTCACTTCATCTACTCCATTGTTTCTGCATTAATTTTCCTTATATCTTTTTCTTTCATAATATGCAAGGACTAATAATATCTTTTGATTGTATACAGAAAGGAGGACCGTACCTTGCAATCTATCTTTGGGCGTTTATGTTTACATTATCTCTTGTGATGATGACCCTTTATCCCATTCTTATAGCCCCTCTTTTCAACAAATTTACCCCTGTGAGTATCCAAACTGTGTAATTTGATCAAAGCTTCTAGTGACTAGATAGTTGTGTGTGTGTTTTTTTTTGTTTTGTTCAGTTTCCCACCTTAATGCTCTGTGAAAATAGCTACCTGCAGGTGATCTCAGGGAGAAGATTGAGAAACTTGCTTCCTCCCTCAAGTTCCCACTGAAGAAGCTGTTTGTTGTTGATGGATCGACGAGGTCAAGTCATAGCAACGTAAAACTCTTGACCACCGAATTCTATCTTGCCTACTTTAGATAATTTCTGATTGCACATTTACTTGTGTTTTGATAAATTATCGATATCAGTTCCTTCTTTTTTCCTGGATTATCAATATGCAATTAAGAGTACTATTCAAAAAGTGATTTGGAACTTTTATATTTTTTTATTTCTAATGAATAATTCCTCTAGCAATGTTTTTCACTATGGTCTCAGTCAAATTACTGCTTTTCATGCAGGCTTACATGTATGGTTTCTTCAAAAACAAGAGAATTGTCCTTTATGATACATTGATTCAACAAGTAAGTTGAAATGTTGTGGACATCTTTTATCATATTATTGCCTTTACTTGCTGAACTTATTTTCGTACAGAATCTTGTACGGTGTATTTTAGTATGTATATGGGTTTTCTCACTTGCCTAATAGCTTCATATTTTCTTCCCATTCTGTTTATCAGTGCAAAAATGACGAGGAAATTGTTGCTGTTATAGCACATGAGTTGGGGCATTGGAAGCTAAATCATACGATGTATTCATTCATTGCTTTACAGGTATATTGCTTTGTTGAAAACACCGTAAAACATCAGTTTGAAATCTGGCACGAATGTGTGTGTGGAAACCTCAACTTGTTCTCTCCTTATTGAACTTGTGAGCAGATTCTTACACTTTTGCAATTTGGGGGATATACCTTGGTGAGGAATTCCAGCGATTTGTTTAGAAGTTTTGGGTTTGATACTCAGCCAGTGCTTATTGGACTCATCATATTCCAGGTAGTGATAAAATAGAACGTTAAATTATATATCTAAAGTTGACATGCTATGCCATCCCTACTTACTGATGTATTTTGCTTTCCTACTGTTACTCATGTGTAGTTCAATATTTTTCTTCGGCTAGATTTTTGCTTCTACATCTTCTTGATACTTCTTGCCACCTTGACTTCCTAAGTTTTGGGTTTGATACTCAGCCAGTGCTCGCTGCATTTCCAATATCAACTGCTTCATTTTTTTTTTTTTTCAGTTTGAAGGTTACCTTTAAATTTTTCATTCTGGAGGAATACTTACGACCCTATGCAAATGAATCAGATAACTCCAGTGGCAATGACCTTTAAAACACATTAAAATGCTGAATAAAACCTAAAAATGTTGTAAATATTTAAAATGAGATGGAATTTATTTTTAACAGATTTCAATGTATACCCTTACGTTTCCTTGCCATTGGATGTGCAGCACACTGTAATACCTCTTCAACATCTGGTAAGCTTTGGTCTCAACCTTGTGAGCCGATCTTTCGAGTTCCAGGTATGTCTGAAACAGTTGCGGCTACAGTATTCTGTTAACCATCTCTATCTGTAGGTAAGAGGGTTTTGATCTTCAAATACCTTTTCTTCTTTGATCAAATGCAGGCTGATGCCTTTGCAAAGAAACTCGGTTATTCTGCACCTCTTCGTGCTGGTCTTGTCAGACTACAGGTTATTATTATCTACAGTTTCCATCCTATGCTGTGACTTTTGATTATGATCATCTCTTTCCTTCCTGTATTAATACTGCATTGTAGCAGACATCAGTAAATTGGTTTCCAAAGGATAATGTTGGCTCCATCATCTTTACCTTCTTATTTGAGCATTTGAATTTTATTTGTCATATTTGCATATATTTATATTCATAACATAAAAGGACTTATGAAAAAAGTTATCTGACGTATTAACGCATTCTTAAACTTCGGCGATATTATCATATATATTAGACTAACAAAAATTTGCATTTCAGGAGGAAAATTTGTCTGCGCTGAATACAGATCCCTGGTATTCTGCTTATCACTACTCTCATCCTCCACTAGTTGAAAGATTGGCTGCACTCGACCAAGCGGATAAGAAAGAAGAATGATAGCCAATCGTGCTCATTTTATTGCATCTACCAAGGTGATTTGACGTACTACACTATCTGATTGACTTTGTTAGGCGAGGGGTAGGGGAAGAGATGAGAGAAGGAATTTCCCCAAAGGAAGGAGGCATGATTGTTCTTAGTTTTACCCCCGAAAAGTTCTTTTTTTCTCTATATCTTCTCTTGTTATTGACCTAACTACCGTGAAGGAAACAAACGAAAAACTAGCAACGAATATCATATTTGTCAATCTGTATGAACTAGATCAGACTCTTTTGATAGCATTCGTGAGGTGGAATTATGTTCTTATTTTTATCATAAGAAGTGTAATTCTGCTTACAATATGCAATTTTGTCAATACTTGGTTGCATTCTGTGTCCCCTGAATCCTAATTTCAGTATCAGATGTAGTTTAATTCTTAAATGGTCTCGTATAGTTCAACCGGTCAAGGCATTAACTTGACCCGACCCTGCAATGCTGTTCGAGATTAAAATTGGTGGGTCAAGAAGAATGTAAATCATTAACTTCATACTCTTTGCAAAGCTTCAGAGTACAAACTAATCTTATCTACTTGTGCAGGTTGATAATTTTGCAAAAGCTCGTCTTGGCAGGTCAATGTATACATGATAAATCTTACAATTAAGAGATTAGAATGGGTAGATCAATATTAGGAATGCATTAATTTATACCTTCTACAAAGCTTCAGTATACAAATCTTATTTATAAATGCAGGTCGATACTTCTGCAAAAAAAAGCTTCATTAATTTATACCTTGACAAACAAGCTGCAACACTGGTAATTGTCAATCGAATCACGGTTTTAGGCTTGTTAATCCTTTCTTTTGTGGATTAAAATCTTTCTTCTATGCAGATTTTTTAACCGCTCAAATCTACTACTAGCAGATATTGTCTCTTTGCGCTTCTTCTCAAGGTTTTTAAAATGCGTTTGCTAGGGAGAGATTTCCACACCCTTATAAAGAATGCTTCGTTCTCCTCCCGAACTGATGTAGGATCTCACAATCCACTCTTATAAAGAATGCTTCGTTCTCACTGACACACTTATTCCAATCGATGTGGGATCTCGTAGATTTCTTGCACTATCGATGGAGCTATCTCGTTTTCTCTACGAGGTACTTCCAATCACCTTTTTGTTAAAGTTCGTTTGATTTTTTCATAGGAATATGGCACAAGCTCCTTCAGCGCCAAGGTGAGTATCATTCCTTCCATTTTGATAAAGGTTATAGCTTTTTCTAAGAATATTATGAGTTTTTTTAGCACTATTGTGCGTAGTACTCAATGTTGATTCTCAAGGTATTTTTTCCACTTTTAAGTTCTACTTTAAAAGTAGAGACACTTCGCATTTTTAAATTAAAATTAATAATCATCTTTCAACTAACCTCGTCTTTTAGTCTTTGTTGATGTGTAAAATGGTATTCTTTAATATTTCTTTTATCTTCTATAAAATATAAATAGTTTAGAATATTCAGCCTTTAATATTATTGGGGTTAAAATTAATGGCGTAGAGCATAGAGGCATTAGTTGATGGCTTCCACGTGCACAATCCATAGTTAACTTGCATGCATGTGCATTTATAGTATGGAAACAAAAATATGTCAGGTTTTCTTGCTTTTATGGTAGTGCTTATAATTTTATATGGTATCGATGTGAATAGTCATATTTCATTTATTTATGTATGCATACCTACCCATTTATAACATTAATAAAATACAAACAAAAAAAATTACAAAGAAATTACAAATTTTGTTTGAAGAAATTTCATAAATAGTTGAAACAACGTGACTATTTAGCTAGCCATTATTTGTCTATATCCTTGAATGTTTACCTGTCACGTTTAATTTTGGAACTTTTCCATTTTTTCTATTTCCTTTGATTTTTTTTTTCTCTATTCCCTTTCGAAGAGGTAAAACATATTTTTTCTCATTCATCTATCTATTCTCGAACTGTAACCAATGTTTTTTTTGTGTTTTGAGCTTTGCTCTTCTCCCTCATATTGATTCATGTCTTTTTGTATTAATTCGATATTCAAATCAATTTCTTTATGCAAATAGAAGAGGGCATAGGCTACGTTCGGTAAATATCTTCACCCTATAGATTACTTTTATTATTGTTATCTTTTAAATGTTATGTTTTCGGGGTAAAATATGATTTTGATTGTAATAGCTGTATTTCATGTGTTACTTTTTGCCATCCTATTTTTGTTGCTTCATTACTTTGCTTTTTAAAAATATGTCGGGCTTTCTTGCTTTTATGGTAGTGCTTATAATTTTATATGGTAACGATGTGAATAGTCACAGTTCATTTATTTATTTTTAAATCTTCTGTGTATGCATACCTACCCATTTATAACATTAATAAAATACAAACAAAAATAATTACAAATATAGTTGGAAGAAATTTTAAGAGTATGACTATTTAGCTTGCCATTCTATATCCTTGAATGTTTACCCTCGCGTTCAATTTTGGAACCTTTCTATCTTTTCTATTTATTTTTATTTTTTTTCTCTATTCCCTTTTGACGAGGTAAAACATATTTTTTCTCATTCATTTATCTATTCTCGAACGGTAAACAATGTTTTTTTTGTCTTGCAGCTTTGCTCCTCCCTCATGCTGATTCACGTCTTTTTGTATTAAATCGATATTCAAATCAATTCCTTTATACAAATAGAAGAGGGCATAAGCTATGTTCGGTAAATATCTTCACCCTATAGATTACTTTTGTTATTGTTATCTTTTAAATGTTATGCTTTTGCCATCCTATTTTTGTTGCTTCATTACTTTGCCTTTTATTTTGAGTTTAGGGTAAAAAATTCACCCTATAGAATTTTCTTAAACTAGAAGTAAAAAATTAAATGCTCTAAGTAATTAATTAAAATTATTTTGTACTCATATAAACATTAAAAAAAATGGATTTAATTAATATACAAATTTAGAGCTTTATTGGTTATATTTCATTTCTTTATTTAACATTAACTATATCCATTTCCCTTATTAAATTAAAAGAATTCTTAGACCTTAATTAATTTAATTATTTAAACCCACTTGCATTACTTTCTTTAAATTAATCATTAGAATATCTTTAGACATAACATAAAATCATCAACATTTCATCTAACATCAACAAGTCAAAGTTGTAATCAATTAGCAAATTAGCAAATCCTTGAGTGGTTACTTTTTGGTCATTTAGTTAATTAATACTTTTTTCTTTCTATCAAAGACGTGAATACAAGAAAGTGGGCCATTCTTGTTTTTTTCATTTTTTTATCAAATGATTTATAATTGAACTCATTAGATTTTAAATTTTAGGTCAAATGAATTTAAGTTATTTAAAATTTTTAAATTAAAAATGATTTTCATTTTGCTAAAAATGGTTAGAACTCTTGAAATAAAAAAAATAGTTTTTAAATTTTAGTTAAAACGGGAAGAATATAAAACTAAAGATTTAATATTTTTGTAGAACTAGATTGTCATTATAAACTAAAATGAATTACAATCTCGATCACATTTTAGAGATACTAAACAATCATAATCGTCCAATAAAAACTTGTTCGAAACCTTGCCAATGAAAAAATGTCCATGTTTGTGGACAAGTGAAGCGAAGGCTCGAATCTAAAAATCAAAGGAGAGATTAACCATTGGTTTGAATTAATCAACAAGGTAGCAAGATTGAATCTATGAAGAGATTGAGGTCAAAGTTAAATAGAGCTCAAACACATCTTAGCTAAAATGAAGCTACGAGTCATCTATGAGAAACTATATTTCTTATGATCCAAAAGGAGATGGATAACATGTAAGACAATATTCATAACACGAGGTTGAATGACTGAATTGACTTCTCATATTCCTTATGATCCAAAAGGAGATTGATAACATGTAAGACAATATTCATAACACGAGGTTGAATGACTGAATTGAGCAATCAATTCTCTCAAACCATGAAGGATGATTTTATTACCATTAAAAAAAAAGTCTTACATGCCAAAAGAAATAAGAATACAAGCAAATGCAAGGTAAGTTAACTTCTAAACTAGCTTTCATCAAAGTCTTGATCAACCTCCATGTCACCATTACCACCATCACTAGATTCATCTGAATCCAAAATAAATAAGGGTCATACCCAATCTAGGCCAACCCTTTGCATATGATGTAAAATTTAATGTTTAAAGGAAGACCGAAGAGGCTTCCTGACTAAGCTCGACCCCCTAATCATAACCCAGCTTTCCAATGTCGAGGATCCTTACAACATGAGCTCTAATTAGAGATTGAAAGCAGAAAAACAAAGGGTTGAATGAGAAATAAATAAAGAAATCGGACATAGAAGTGATAGAGGACCCCATAAGACTCCGATGAAGCATAAGCCCATGGCCAACTGTAAAACTTCAAGGTTAACGCAATTCCAGTCTAGCATCGATTTTGTCGATCTTCTCCAATTGAAGGGAGATAAGTTCGATAAGTTTCATTCCGTCCATCAAAATTTTAAAGCTATCCTCGACACTTTTGACAATTTTACTAAAATTTTATTGTACCAAATATCAAGCCACGTTTTTTCTCTCCGAACAAATCAAGTAGATGCAAACACGTTTTTTTTTTCTATTCTTATAGGATTTTCAGTAAACTAACTTGGTTTTTTTAATTTAAAAATGAGGTTGTAATTAGTTTTTTTTAATTCTCAAAAACTTTTTTTTTCAGTTGACTAAAGTTTCTAAACATTTTTAAAATTAAAATAATAAATAAATTTGAGCTTAATATTTTTTTCTTTACTATTTTACTTTACTTTCAACCCATTTTTTAGGTCATAAAAGCATTTTTAATTAAAAAAAAATAAACAAAAAATTATAACTATACTCTTATTAAACTTTTATATTCATATCCATTTATTAGGCCAGTCAAGTCCATCTTCCTAAACTTTAATAAATTCAAAAACTTTATTTTATTTATATAAAAAATATTTTTTAAAAAAATTAAAAATTAAAAATTCTATTAAATATAATATTAAAAAAATATATAATAGAATGTTAAATGTGGAATATATATAAAAAAAATAGGTTGACTCAACTTCTAACTTAAAAAAAATACAAAACATTATAATTAAAAAAAAAAAAAACCTAGCATTATCGTAATTCAACTTTCCCATAATATATAATATGAATTAAAATATTAAAAAATACGAGCTTGTCTATATAATCTGATAATCCAATTAACTCAAATTATGAGTCAGATTTTTTTTTTTTTAAAATTTGAGTTAGATTGAATTTTTGGAACAATTCAACTAGTTGACTTTCTTTTGTCCGGTCAACTCCACCAAATGAAAATAAGTTTACCATCCAACCTACTCTATTCAGAATATTTGATGTTTGTAACTGATTTGAAAAATAATAATAAAGATTAAAAATTAAAGTTGAAAAAATTATATTCTTGGGTTAGACAGCTAAGCTAAGCAAAGTGGGGGAGAATGTAAAGGGAAGTGGACCTTAGTATCATCAATGGTGGAAAGAAGTACAAAATCCCTTTACTCATAAAGCCTTTAAGCCCACCGTTTTCTTCAATTCCATTTTTCCCTCTTTGCACATTCGCCGGAATCCTCCATTGCTGCCGTTCTCCGATGAGGTCAAGCCGCTTATACTCACTGATTCGCTTTCTTTGATTCCTCTGTTTCTCGATTGAACCAGAAGAAGAAGAAGAAGAGAAGAAGACGATGTCAATATATGATTCCTCATTCTTTAACACGGCGCTCTCTAAACGGACCTCCATTTTCGGCCTTCATCTCTGGGTTGTAATCGGAATCGTAGTCGGAGCCTTAATAGTTCTCGCACTGTTTCTTCTTTCACTTTGCCTCACTTCTCGCAAGCGGAATCGCCATAAGAACAAAATCCGTTTCCCTAAGTCCACAACCGACCATTCTCCTCCCATTTCGAAGGAAATCCAGGAAATCGTCCATAACGCGGTACCGGATCATCACCACCATGTGCAGCCGGAGATTCATGTCGAGATCGGAAAATTGGAGCATCGAGTTGTTTTCTCTGATAGGCCGTCTAGTGGAGAGAGCAGAGGCGCTGTGAGTGAAACTGCTTCTCTTGGATCTGGTACTGTTGGGCCTGAAGTTTCGCATCTTGGTTGGGGCAGATGGTATACTCTTAGAGAGCTCGAGGCGGCCACTAATGGCTTGTGTGAAGAGAACGTGATTGGAGAAGGTGGGTATGGGATCGTGTATTTAGGCACTTTGGGAGATGGTACAAGAATTGCTATCAAGAACCTCTTGAATAACAGGTGATCTGGTTCACTGATTCTCTGATGTGTTATCGTTGATTTCTTACTTTGATTTATTTGCTGCTGCAACCTGAGAGTTCCATATGTTCTTAGTTGGGATTCGTTCTGTTCTGTTTGGTTTCTAGAAAACGAAGCCAATTATATGTTATAGATTAGAAATTGTAGGGAATGTTTCAAACTGTTATAATTTTATGTGTTTTCTGATTTCCCCCATGTTCTTCTTGGTTTAAAGATCATATAGATACTGAAATTGAACCTATTTGTTACTAGGGGTCAAGCTGAGAGGGAATTTAAAGTGGAAGTTGAAGCAATTGGAAGAGTAAGACACAAGAATCTTGTCAGGCTGCTAGGATATTGCGTTGAGGGTGCATATAGGTACTGTTGATTTTCTTTAAATGCAAGATAGTTTTTGGTGATTCGAACGTATTTTTATGAACTTTTGCTTTCGTTCTTCAGAATGCTTGTTTACGAGTACGTTAACAATGGCAATCTAGATCAGTGGCTTCATGGCGACGTCGGGGATGTGAGCCCCTTGACGTGGGAGATTCGTGTTAACATCATACTTGGAACAGCAAAGGGGTATATACTTGTGTTAATGAGGATTTTAGCTATTGAATCATGTGATTCTACTCATGTTCATTTCCTTTTTGATTTCTATTGTTTAGATTAGCCTATCTTCATGAGGGTCTTGAACCAAAGGTTGTCCATCGTGATGTAAAATCTAGCAACATATTGCTTGATCGTCAGTGGAATGCTAAAGTATCTGATTTTGGGCTAGCCAAGCTTCTTTGTTCCGAAAGGAGCTATGTGACGACTCGTGTAATGGGTACATTTGGGTTAGTTCCTATCTTATAATCGTTTTTTACTTTCTATCGTCCCTTAGATGGAAAGTTAAGTGGTGGTGATGATGTCTACAGCTATGTTGCGCCCGAGTACGCTTGCACGGGAATGTTGAATGAGAAGAGTGATGTTTATAGCTTTGGAATTCTAATTATGGAGATAATTTCTGGGCGGAGCCCTGTTGATTATAGTAGACCTCAAGGAGAGGTTAGTTTTTCCTTGCATCTAATTGCTGGATTATGATCAGTTCATGCATTTCTCTTCTGCTGCTTATTCAGTTTAAGTTAATGTCATAATGGCAGGTGAATTTGGTGGATTGGTTGAAAGCAATGGTTGGAGATAGAAGATCCGAGGAAGTGGTTGACCTCAAGTTGCCGGAGAAGCCTCCTTCCAAAGCTCTAAAACGTGTTCTGCTGGTTGCTCTTCGGTGTGTCGATCCAGATGCTTCGAAGAGGCCGAAAATGGGACATGTCATCCACATGCTTGAGGCAGATAATTTGCTGTCTAATGATGTATGAAGCTTCTGGTTCTCTCCTTTCTCTTTTAAAGATTTATCCAACTCAACCCATCTTTTACTTCTTTGTAGGAATACCGGGTTGGTAAGGATGCTTCTCATTCAACTCAAGGTCATCAACACGCGCACCGGGCCGTTCCGAGACGAGTTAACCATCAGAAAGATGAAGGAACATGTTCTAATATAAGTGAAGGTGACAGTGATGGAAACATTCAACATCCAAGTAGGTGGAGATAATAACGCACCACACTAGCACAATTACATGACTAACTCTTCAGTTTCATCCATTCTTCAGTTAGGTTGCTTTTCTAATCTTCAAACCAATTAGACTCATTCTTACAGAAGCTATAAGAATCACCCCACATCCGTTCTCGTTAGATATGCGGCGTCTGCTCGGTCTCCTCAAATCCTAGTTGCTTCCTGTCTTGATATCGATTTACAAAACTTTTGCTCCTGTGAGTATCCAAATTGTCTACACCAAACATTGAACAGCGTTTATGTTTACATTAGGCTCATTCTTACCGAAGCTATAAGAATCACCCCACATCCGCTCTCGTTACATACTCAGCGTCTACTCGGTCTCCTTGAATCCTGGTTGCTTTCTGTCTTGATATTGACTTAACAAAACATTTTCTCCTGTGAGTATCCAAATTGTCTACACCAAACATCGAGCAGCGTTTATGTTTACATTAGGCTCATTCTTACAGAAGCTATAAGAATCACCCCACATCCGTTTTCATTAGATACTCGGCGTCAGCTCGGTCTCCTTGAATCCTGGTTTCTTTCTGTCTTGATATTGGCTTAACAAAGCTTACTGGGTCACAGAGTTTGATCATCTTTTACCTGTGTGAGTATCCAAATTGTTTACATTAGGCTGCTCGAAGTTTCATCCTAAGCTGGCTGTTGATGCTTCTGAAAGGATCAATCCTTTGGTTTATCTGCCGCCATACATTGTTCTTTCAAGCACTTTGCCTGCCACTCTTTATCCAATGCTTGCTTTTGGAGTAACTTTATGGAGTTTGGGCCATTTCTTTAACATAATTCTTTCTTTTCCAGTTATTCTTACAGTGTTGTCGGTCTGATTTATAAAGAAGATTTGAATTACTTTATGGCTGCTAACTCTGTATGCATCCATTTGCAGAGATGGATCCAAGTGTTATCGACATTCTCGACGTTAAGTCGATATATTTATTGACAATTTTGAGGTTATCCCGTTTATAATTCTTTTGTATTATTTCTTTTGAGGTAGAAAATTTTATTGACAATTTTGAGGTTATCCCGTTTATAATTCTTTTGTATTATTTCTTTTGAGGTAGAAAATTCGAACTTCTTACCTTTTTGGTCGTTGATACATGTTTTATGCTAGTTGAGTTATGCTCATGTTGGTTCGTTTAGATTTATTAACGTATTTTGTAACGAAGCACTTTTTCTGCCACAATCTTAGTGAGAAGCCAAGAGTTGCTAATTTGCATTCAATTGGCAAATCTATAAGCACATGAGTTTTGCTCGGTTGGTTTTGATTCCGATCGAGAACTAAATTGAACCATTTGATTTTTGTAAAACGAGACCAAACTAGTATCTAGAGGTGCATAACTAAGGGTGAACGTGAGTCGTTTGGTCGGTTTTCTTGATTTTGTGTGATTAAAAAAACATAGTAAATGTGGAAATCAATCTATATAGTATATATAAAACTTAATTCTATTTTTATCTCATTATAATTAGAAGTACACCTTGTATAGTAATAATATCTATTTTTAATATGATAATAAATAGGATTTAAAAGAACAAAAGAGAATAAATAATTTAGGCAGGCACGGGATTTTCTCACGTCAATTGTGAAATCTCACATCGGTAAATATTTCTTATAAGGTATGGAAACCTCTTTCTAGTAGATGCGTTTTAAAATCGTGAGGTTGACAGCGATACATAACAAGCTAAACGAGATTAGAGATCGAGATTATATTTTTTGTCCCTGACTCTGCCCCCCTTACTTAATATATATATATTTATATATATACACACACGCCACAACTAGCACAAAGCTAATTTATTATATACTTATATTATATTAGTTGATGGATGATGAAAGTTCCACCGCTAATTTAGGGAATGATAATGAGTTTATGATCAAGGAATACTATCTCTATTGGTGTGAGGCCTCTTGGGGAAGCCAAGAGCAAAACCATGAGAGCTTATACTCAAAGTGGACAATATCATACCATTGAAGCCAAGAGCAAAACTATGAGAGCTTATACTCAAAGTGGACAATATCATATCATTGTGGAGAGTCGTGTTCATCTAATATGGTATTAGTGTCATGTCCTAAACTTAGTCGTGCCAATAGATTGGTAAATTCTCAAATGTTGAACAAAGGACTCCAAAAGGGAAGAAGTCGAGCCTCCTCGAAGGCATAGTAAAAAATGGCTGATGTCACGGTCATGCTTGTCTGCACGACAGACGTCCCAGTCTTGCTTGTCCGAGTCGGTTGACAGGGGATGTCACGGTCATGCAACCATGTACAATATCATCTAACATTAGTATCCTTTTATTTCTTCACTTATTTATTAAATAAATAGATATATAATATTTGAAGTGTGATATACTATTTTAGTAATTATTGAAATTTAAATTGGTAGAAATTATGTCGGCGGGAATTGAGGTTGAAATAGGATACAGTTGACGGGGACGGTGAACGCTCCTCTTCTTGTGTTCTCCGTCTCTGTCAACATCACTACACCATCAAAATTTTGAACAAAATATCTTAAATTTTTAAAGAAAATATCTTAAATTTTTAAAGAAAATATCTTAAATTTTTATAAGTAATTAGGTAATAAAAACATCTTAATTGGTCAAACATTTTTTATAAGATAAGGAACCACTACAAGTAGAGTAAGATTCAGATTACCTTGTTGATAGAATATCTCAAGGTAAAAACATTGTTTGAGATTCGAATCACTCCACAAGCAAGATCGATCATGTCTAGATTGAATGATTCTTGTTGATCAAATATTTCAAACACTTGTTTGAGATTCGAATCACTCCACAAGTAAGATTGATCATGTCGAGCTTGAATGCTTCTATATGTAACCTAAACTACATAAAAGAAATTTAGTCATTAGCTAAAGAATAACAAGTGCTTCTTTTACTACATTTTCCAAGTCTCTTACAAATACAACATACATGACTTTATATAGTCTCAAAATGAAATTAGTAGACATTCCAAGAATTGTAAAATTCATACTTAATGGTCATAATTAACCATTATGTAATTGTAAAAAATAAAAAGTCCTAAAAACTCTAAATTGCTCACCCAAAATTTATAACAATCAAACTTCACTCTTACCCTTTAATTATTCAACAATGAGACGTAAAATCCACACCGTCCAAACCTGGAAGATGTCTAACGGTCACATTTGTATTAATTTCACCAACCAAAGCCACTCAGAATCCGCCACGTTTAATGCCAGAAGCCTGTGATCTGTCTGTGAGTAACTTCGCAGTCATTTTAGCGCATTCCCCAACGGAACTAATACGGCAAGAGATTAAATTCTACATAACGGTCACGGACGGAAAAGAAAACGATCGGTGTAACGTCAACATCCAATCAATTCTCTCCACGTATCTTCTTTTCACACAATTTCCTTACCTCTTCGTTTAGGTTATCGTTGCCTTTATCTTCGAACTCTTATCCTTTTCCACGCGAATTCAACATCACCTGGCTGCGATAGTTTCTTGGAAATTTCCTTTGCCCGAATCTGGTAGGGGTCGCTCCATCTTTTTTTTTTTTTTCTTTTTGAATTATTATGTTTGGTTTAGATCTAAGTTTCGATGTGTAATCTAGGGCTTCATGCTGGCGATTTCTGGAGGGATTTTTTTTTTTCTTCTTTTCATACGCTTTGATTGTTCGTAGATCTACGAATTGGGATATATATATATATATTTAGCTTTAGTTTCTTGGATTCGCTCTAACTTTTGCTATTTCAAGCAGATACTTGGTTTTTTTTTGGGTGTAAAAATGGATTTCTGGAAGTTTTTGCTTATTAGAATGTTCTGAATGTTTTGCGTGTTCTACGTGGAGAATGATTTGTTTATGCGGTGCAATTTGTTGATATCAGGTGTAGCTTTTAATGAAATTTGTGTTGCTGAATTCAGGATTGGGAAAACCCTTTTTTGCTAGCGAAAATTTGAATAGGTTTTTGGAATAAATTTCATATTTGGGCTTTTTGTGTCGTTTTTTTTTTTTTTTTTTTTGACGTTTTCATTCTGTAGGACGAGAATTTAACATTCTATGGTTAAAATTAGCTATTGGGGTTGTTTGCAAGCGGGCCTCTTGGCTGTGTTTAGTGATGTTAGTTGTTGCTTTATCCAGTTGGTTCATCAGGGTCTTACTTCTGCCTTAGATTGGCTTAATTGATCATGCTATCCCTGGAAATTCCATTAAAGGCTTGGTTCTCCTGCACCAATTGTATCCGAAACTCTATTACTTGATGATTCTGTGTGATTGTGGCATGATGATGGTTATCTTGAATTTTTTTCCAAATGGAAGCTCATCCTTGGATTTTATACATCTTGTAGTTAGTGTTATACAATGAGCCGATCACAAGAGCCGCCCCACCGGCTATTCTTTCCTTTCGGGAATCCTTTCCGTGCAAGAACACCCAAGGGTTCAAAATTGTCTTCCAAACTTGTTTTTCTGCTAGCCACTTTTGAGGATTCCTTGGCAGAGGGGCTGAGAAAGCTCACTTCAAAATCAGAAAATGACATACTTAGCTTCTCATGGATGGCATTAGCAATGAAGCTGCTTTGCGAAACTCACGTAGATGTAAAAACACTTATAGAAGAGCTTGAGCTCCCTGTGTCTGACTGGGATGAGAAATGGCTAGATGAGTACCTGGACATCAGTGTGAAATTACTTGATATATGCAATGATTTTAGCTCTGAGCTCTCACAGTTGAATCAGGGTCATCTGGTACTCCGGTGTGCCTTGCACAATCTGGCGTCTACATCTTTGAACCAGTTAGTTCATGCTTGTTCTTCGTTGGATGGATGGAATCAACATATTAGTAACAGAACCTCCAGAGTTAAGAGCCATTCTCCTATTTTGGACCGTCTTAAGGGATCGCTTGATCTTCCGAAAGTTCAGAAGAACTCAGCTAAAGGCAAGGTTTTGATGCATGTAATGTATGGAGTGAAGGTGGTGACTCTGTTTATTTGCAGTGTTTTAGCTTCTGCTTTTGCGGGTTCGTCCGTAAGTTTGTTATCCATCAATATTCCGGATACATATAGATGGGCTCAAGCTTTTACTGAATTACAGAAAAATGTAAATTCCAGTGGAAGTTTTACTGTATTGAGAGAGCGTGATGCAATGGATGAGAGTGTTAAAAAATTGCATTCCATGATTCAAGGAAATGTGGATGGCGGCATGAAAGTAGAAGAATTCCAGAATCTGGTTGTAGATTTGGGGAGGGAGGCAGAAAAGCTTACACAAAGTGTTGATCATCTTACTAAACAAGTGGATGAGTTTTTTCACGTTGTTTTATCTGGACGAGATGCATTGCTTTCAAATCTTAGAGAAAGTGAGACGGTACTTGATCAGGGATCGGGGGAGCTGCGTACAAGGCATCTGTGACGGAGTTCGAGCTTGTTCCTTTATATAAAAGGGTTAAACTGGTTATTTTCTTATCTTTTAATTTGCTAATGTACAATATCTTGCTTGCTTTTCATAGTATAGCCTGTGCAGTAATGCGTTATGTTATTGTACTGTTACCGTGGTTTGATCGTGTAACGTTGTTCTGTGGAATGAGAATGAAATGGAAAAGTATATCGAGTTTAAGTAAAAGACCTTTCGTACTGCATTAACTTCATTACTAATTCTTTCTGCTCAGTTTCTACCTTGTTAATATCATATGCTGAAATGATGAATCCATAAGTAAATTTATGTATTTTGTAAGTGTTTCTGTATTGAATTGTTTTTGATATGTGGATACTATGTTGTATGGGCTGTATGGAGTTGGAATAGGAGCTTACCTAAATCTTCTTGTAGTTCTTTGGCACACGATACTATTTAACCTCTGTAAAAGCTTGCTTTCTGAACAATGTAGTGAAGATGTTGATGATATCACATACTATTTTTGCAGCTGTTGGATTATGATCTCATGTCTCTTGATCTTTGTTAACTGATGTAGTGACAGAAGGAAAAACGATCAGAAGGTTTTCCTGCAGTGCAGAAATCTAGAACGCCAGCCCTTTCGGTGAACATTTGCGAGTTTGGCTGTAACAGCCCAAGCCTACCGCCAATAGATATTGTCCTCTTTGGGCTTTCCCTCAAGGTTTTTAAAATGCCTCTACTATGGAGAGGGTCTATCCTACTATGACCAGTGTCTCACACCGTTTGATGACTGCTCTGATACCATTTGTAATAGCCCAAGCCCACCGCTAGCAAGTATTTAAAATGCATTTACTATGAAGAGGGTCTAGCCCTATTCCGACCAGTGCCGGACTCTGATACCATTTGTAACAGCTCAAGCCCACTGCTATCTGATATTGTCTTTGGGCATTCCAGGGCTTTCTTTAAAGGTTTTAAAACGCATTTGCTAGGGAGAGGTTTCCACACCCTTATAAAGAATGCTTCGTTCTCCTATCCAACCGATGTGAGATCTTACAGTACAAATTGGCACTAGGTTTGGGAATTGTACTTATTGGTTGCATTGTTCTCGTACCTTCAGTTTTTCTTTTATTTTCACTATTCTTAGTCTTTGGAAAATAACTTCCTCGACTTGTTGGTCTAAAAGGAGAACCAGTTCGATACATGTCAATTATGATGGCATTTAATGGGGGTGTACATTCTACTGTATAAAGGAGAACCAGTTCGATACATGTCAATTATGATGGCATTTAATGGGGGTGTACATTCTACTGTATTAATTTGAACTGTGCTGGAAAGCTGAAATACACAACATACTGAATACTTTTAGATAGATTTTAATTCTTACAGTAACAATATACTGACTTGAATATAGCTTTTGTTGTTCACAGCAAGAAATCTTCAAGCATGACTGAGTTGATATGAGCATTTTTTCAACTCCACTGCATCAATTGGTATATTTTCCTCTGGAAATCTGCATGTTGTAAACTTCTCGGCCCCCTGATCAGGTAACAGACTGCACGGTGGAGGTGTAACATTGCTCGTAGTTCCCTCCACATCAGTGCAAGTCCATGGCTGTTTCTTGGCCTTTGCTGCCAAGCTGATTGTCACATTGGAAATGCAGATACCTGTAAATGTGTCACCTGAAATTCCCTCCAATCTTGCTGCCATTGTGGCGTTTTCAACGACCATGTCCCTGTAGTTGATTCCTTGTATTACAGGCAATGCGTGGGGATCGTAATTCTCATCGGCATGTGACCCGTAATCGCCAGTCATCCAAAACGCCCATTTCATGGTATGCATTGTCATCCTCCTTACATATATGTCTTTTACATATCCTCCCCTTCCTATGCCTGTTTTGATCCTGACCCCAGATTCAGAATCAACGGCTACTATGTCTTCTGCTCGGACATCTTCGATTCCACCCGACATCTCACTCCCCAGTGCAATGACAGCACTTGTCGGGGAAACGCACGTGAGCCTTCTGATTACCAATTGCTTAGTTGGCCATCCAAATCTTATGCCATACTCGTCCCAGCCGCTCTTGACAGCTACACAATCGTCTCCAGATATTATGTAACAATCCTCAATTCTAACATTTGTGCAGGAATCTGCAGAATAAAGTGAGTCATTGGTATTGAAAGACGTATACGTTTTGAGAAAGTTGGTTTGGGATACGAACCGGGGTTGATGCCATCGGTATTCGGGGATCGAACGGGAGCGATAATCGTGATCCCTTGAATAAGAACATTGCTGTAGAACATTTGCAAGTGAATCAAATCATGTAGTGTTGGATTTCTGTACATATTTCTCTATGGAATAACTAATTGATTATACCTGCTGTAAACAGGATGAACATTCCAAGCTGGAGAATTCAGCAGGGTCAGATTCGATATCTGTATGTTGCTGGAATACATGATCTCGATCAAGTATGGTCGGGTGTACTTAAGCTTATTCTGATGAAACAGCTGCCACCAGCGATCACCTTGACCATCAATGGTGCCATTGTTTCCTGATGTACATTAGGTGAAACTCAAACGTTCAGACACCGATCAAGAAAAATGAGACAAGCTCCAACAGAGGTACGCTTACCTGTGATGACAACATCAGTGAGATTTGTTCCAAATATTAAACTGATGTACCGTCCCCCTGATGTGTCCCTTCCATGACCGTAGGATGGCAACGGTTCGACCACCGGCCATTCGTTCGGATCCTATTGAAGTAGTTGAAAATCAGTCTTAAGCTATAGATGAATCGAGACGATTCGTCCGATCAAATTTAGATAATTGTTCGTGCTCGTGGGGATGAACCTTGAGCTCGAGGTTGGTTACCCCCAGTTTTGACTAATCACTTCAGTTTCTTAAAGTCTTTGCCTTAATGACAACATCAAACTTACCCCATCTACCATAGCAGCCCCTCATCTAAAAGCTCAATATCTCTCCTAGAGTCGTACCTTCAACTTAATGGTGATTTAATATATTATTAAACTTGGAGGTTGTGAATTCAAACCAATTTGAAGCTCTTACCTATTTTATGGGAATGACGCATTTGAACTTCTAATCTCTCGAACAAAATGAATTTATACGGGAGGGAGGAATTTGAACCTCTAACCTTCCGAACAAAGTGAATTTTATAGGTGGGAGGAATTTGAACCTCTAACCTCCAGAACAAAGTGAATTCTACGTGAAGGAGGAATTTGAACCTCTAACCTCTTGAACAAATTGAATTTTATAGGAAGGAGGAATTGAACCTCTAAGCTCTCGAACAAAGTGAATTTTATGAGAATGACGAATTTGACCCTCTAACCTCTTGAACTTGAAATTTACAAGAAGATAGAATTTGAACCTCTAACCTACCCGACCCATAATGTGGAAGCAAAAGGCATCATCAACAATAGAAACTCCTTGTTCTCAACACTTGTAGCTATTCTCATTTTTATCCTTATTTAAAATTTTATTTTTTTAATTAAAAAAAAATGGATAGGGAACAAATATGAAGCTATCAATTCACGTGATGCTGCAACTCTATTATAAATATTAATTTGGATCTAGTAACACATCACTCGTGAACTAATATATAAATTATATATATATATTTAAAAACTAAAATTTTTAATTATTATTATTATTATTATTTTCATTTTTTTAAATTCAACCCCAATAAAAGATATATATATATATATATATATATNTTACAATAAAAGATATATATATATATATATATATATATATATATATATATATATATATATATATATATTTAAATTTAGAGGAAAATAAAAGGTTATTTATTTCTACCTGAGAAGCGAGAAGAACAGCATCCTGATGAAGAAACAGAGTGAAATGACTAGTAAGGTTGAAGCTGCCAGTGAGCCACCTCCCCGCCGGCACATACAGCTGAGCGCCGCCGTCCCCGGCGTACTGGCTCAGCCGCTCCACGGCCGCCTGAAACGCCTTTGTATTCGACGTTTCGCCGTCGCCAACACCGCCGAACTCCGTTATTGAAGCAGTGTGAGCTCTGCAACTAATGGCGCCATATTCAATCCCATTGTCCTCTAAAATCCTCGCCTTTCTTCCCTCAACTTCTCCCATCAACGCCGCCGCCAAAACAAGTACCAAAAACGTCATTTTCACCGCCTGTGAAAACAAGAACAGCATTTTAAATTTATTCAAAACTCCAAAAAAGTTATAAAAAAATTAAAAAAAGGTTGCAAGAATTTATTCAAAATACAAAAATGGGAAATGGGTCGGTGGATTTAAAGCTAAAAGGCATTAAAAATGGAAGCTTTTTTGAAGAGAGGCTGATGAAGGAAGCCATTGGAGAAGGTTCGTGTTTTTCTTACATCAGCTTTAATGGGGTTTTTGCAGAGTTCCTCCATTGGCATGATTTCAGAGAGAAACTGAGCTTTTTGGGGAAGGTGTGAGTGTGAGAGAGGATGGAGTGAGTGGGTATTTTTATAGAATGATTTTATTGTCAATAAATAATTTGTTTGGATAAATTTTTTAATTTGAGAATATTTCTATAAATAATTACCTACTTTATTCAAATACAAAATCAACACTAATGCATGTTAGATATTGTTTTTATTTTTTAATATTTTCGAAATGGTGAGACTTCTTTCTTATAAGGGTGTGGAAATCTCACCCTAACGAACGCGTTTTAAAATCGTGAGATTGACGACAATACATAACGGGCCAAAGCAGACAATATTTTCTAGTGGTAGACTTGCGACTATTACAAATAGTATCAGAGCAAGTCATCGAGTTGTATGCCTGTGTTGGGCCTCCTAAAGGATGTGGAGGATGGTAAGATCCCACATTCGTTGGAAGGGAGAACAAAACATTTATAAGGGTGTGTAAAACTTAACTGTAAGTCTGACAACAATACATAATAGAATAAAACAAATTGAAATTTTAACTCTTAATAGTCATTTTTTACTCTATTGAATTGAAAAAAAAAAGGAATTAAATTAAATAAAAAGAGTACGATTAAAATTAAATTAAATTAACCATAATTTCCATGCAAGATTTTGAGAATTATAATAAAATAAATATTGGGTAAATTAGAAGTAAAATAATGTTGGGAAATTTCAGCCACAGAAAATAATAATTTAAATTATATATATAAAAAAGTGGAGAGTACGATTTTACATTTCTACCCCTAACTTGATATGGTGGGTGGGTCCCACGTGTTGTCCTTATTGGAACTTTTTGAGTTTTGTTTGATCTCGTGAATCCTTTCTCTTTCATCTCTCTCTCTCTTCTTCTTCCGACCGAACCCACTTCGGCCACTCACGGGTTTTATAATAAAAATAAAATAAAATAAAAATAGATAATTTAATAATTCCATTAAAAAAATATATTATGGAATTAGTTCCAACAATTACTTCTTAAATAAAAAAATGTCCAAATTTCGATACTAAATATCAATATGAATGGAAATATGTGATTATATATATATATATATATATATATATATATGTTGGGAAGTGACCCATGTGTCGTTTATCTCATCGTAACATTCCGAACGCCATCCATTTAGGTTCTCTCTAGCATTGAACTCACACGTATCTCGGTAAACCATTTACAGCATATGGTCTAAATAGCAAGTGTATAATTCAACAAACGCATTTATTTTTAAAAATTCAAAGTGACACAGATCTGCCATTAGCATTTTGTGGATCGTCTCTAAGACTTTGAAGTTGGGGATTTTCTATCAGTTAAATTTGGACAACGATAACATTTTTATCCTTATCGTTAGCTGACTGAGGCAGATTCACTACAGGTTATATGTTGGCAAAGGAACTCGAGAAATGTAAAACATTTGTAATTATATGTTTTTTATGATTAAATTATCGAAGATTGAGTTTTGGTTCGTTTTTTTTTAATTATTTATGGTTTTATTAATACCATTTTCACTAGTACAGTCACTCCCTATCAGCTTTCTCTATTTGGGCTTCTTACGGCCCATTGTCCCTTTGGTCTCTCTTCAACACTTGGGCTTAGCGATCCAATATTCTTCAAAATGGGCCGTTTTACAGGCTCTACTGAAACTTGGGCCCCCATGAAATTGGACTTAGTTGGGCCCATTTAGCAATCCATATGACAAATCTCGACTTTAGACCACGTGCATTGCATGGGCCACGTTCTTTAAATATTTCCACCGCCTTATTCCTTAACACCGTCCAACTACCGGCCACCACCACCTTCCTCAACTTCCGGCCATCGCCACCTTCCCCAACCAGTAAGATAATATTTCTTGCCAAATTATTTTTTTAAAATATATTTATTTACTCATTTTGGAAAAAAAATAATAAATTAAAAATTGCATTTTTTTTTTAAAAAAATTGAAAATATGACAAATTTATAATTCAATTATAGATAAATTTAGACACTAAAATGACTTGATCTACTTTTCAGTTATGGGCGACACTAAATGATATGAACCAAAAGACATCAATCATACAATATACTTCAATGAAGATGTGAAGAAAAGGTTGTCAAAATTATCAAAAGATGTTTCAATTCATGCCACATTGAAGAAGAATGAAGTTTGATTGTTATAAATTTTGGGTGGGTTACAATTTAGAGTTATTGTATTTCATTTATGTATTTTAAGACTTTATTTACGGTTACAATTACATAATGGTTAATTATGGTCATTAGGTATGAATGTTACCACTCGGAATGACTTTATAGTTTCATTTTGAGGCTATATAAAGCCATGTATGTTGTATGTGTAAGAGACTTGAAAAATATAGTAAAAAGAAGCATTTGTGCTCTTCTTTAGCCAATGGCTAAGTTTCTTTGCAATTCTATGTAGTTTAGGTTGCATGTAGAATCATTCAAGCTCGACATGATCAATCTTGCTTGTGGAGTGATTCGAATCTCATGGAAGTGTTCTTGCCTTGAGATATTTGATCAACAAGAATCATTCAAGCTAGACATGATCGATCTTACTTGTGGAGTGATTCAAATCTCAAACAATGTTTTTGCCTTGAGATATTCGATCAACAAGGTAATCCGAATCTTACTCCCCTTGTAGTGGTTCATTTTCTTATCACTAAACCTAACACGACTAAGTTTCCCAAATGGGTCGTCAATTTTTTTCAAATATCGAGTATAATTTGGACAATTATGTCATTTGTCAAAAAGTTTTCTATAGAGGAAAGATCTCCCGAGATTCTTATCTCATTCCATTCTAGTGGCTCAACCAATACCTAATGTGCGAAAACCCAAAAATCTATAGTTTTCTGGCGAAATAAAGATGGACTGAGCTACTTATTGATATAATCACAGTTAACATCACCGTAGTCAGACTATCAAATGCGAAGTCATAAGAATATTACGAGTCTGACCCTTTTGCAAATTTAGCGAACTCCTTTTTCGTATAATGATTTAGTGGTAAACCTCTCGTTCAGTTTTTATTAAATTATGGGACAATTTGATGAATAAATAAATAAATAAAAATGGTAAATAATTTTTTTTATAAAAAGTAAACAAATTCAAATAATTTCTATTTTTAATATGATTTAGACATCAAAATAAAATAAAATAAAATAATTGTACAAAATTATGAAGTAGCCGCCCCATTAAAGGCCAGCAGCCATGACCAAAAAATGCCAAATTAAGGAATGCCATTTTTTACACGTGAGAAAATCCATTAAATAAATAAATAAATAAATAAATACAAATTTCATTAAAAAAAAAAAAAACATTTATTAAACGACAAAATGGCAAGAACTCTTTCTTCCCAAATTGCATCTAAGATTGAACTTCTATTAATAAATTAAAATTCACTCATTTTTTTAATCTAATAAATTCTTAAATATTCAATTTTGTATTTAGTATAACTCCGTTGAAATGTTTAACAGTAAGTCGACGTAACATGATTTGAAACAATATGATAATAGTGTTTTATCACGTCCACTATGACACTAGAATAATACAGAGGTACATAAATGAACTGAGATGCTTAAAAGAATTGAAAGTTGCTACTTATGAATGAGCCCGAGCCAGAGACGCGACACACATGAACCCACCAACAAGGTTCAGATTGTTTTTCAGTGACTCAATTTAGAAACTTCATAGTTAAGCGTGTTTTGTATGTTGGGTGACTTATTGAAAACTTTTCTTAATACATGTAAGTGATGACAAAATATACTAGAACTCATGTTGGTTCCGTAGTGATAATCTTTACTCTTTAGAAGTAAAGAGTAAGTAATGTGATCATGTCACAGTAGATGAATGTCGGGACCATTAGATATCGAATCCTGGACATAGGCGTTTCATTAACCGTTCTTCCAACATTCTAACAAATATCTAATAATTATTAAATATTTATAAAAGGTCGAGTAATATATTGAAAAAGTAATGGATTGTTTTCCATGCAAAAAGCATGGTTTTGAAATTTTTTTTGTGGCACATTGGAGGATGAAAAATTGTCTCTAGTTTTGGGTACAATAATGTGACCCTAAGTCTACCAATAATCAAACTCTTTTCATATAGTCAATATTTCATAATTGTAAAGACTCATTTAACCGGTTGGATCGGGGCCAACAAAAACCCGCTTCAAATGGGTGAAAAATCTCTATTTAGATGAGGAATGGAGAAGGGAATGAGGAGAGATTTCTCCCCGTTAGTTAATCTGGGTCGAGGACGAATATTAGATTCTCAGTCTCGATTCCCACCTCCGACCCTACCCTGCCTCACTCTACTTACGTAAATAAAGAACTTGATCCATACGAATTTCACAAGGACGAGAATTGAAATTGTGGACACGGAGGGAACGAGAAAAGCGTCCTAGAAACAAAATTTTAAAAGTATTTACCTCTTCAAAACCGTCAAGTTTAAATCTTAAAATTTCCGACCGAACAAAAAACACTATTTAGTTACAATTTTATCCTCGTACTTCCATCCATCCATTCGAAACTATTGGCTTAGCTGAGTGATTTCCGGGAAGAAACACAAAAAGTTTATTTATTTATTTATTTATTTGAAAGAGGGTTAAATAGTCATTTCACATAGAAAAAAGAAATCCTATAATATTTATTCGAAAAAACAAAACCCCCTCTTTATTTCTGGGAAATTGCCCAAATATGTAATTGCAAGCGACTGGCTATAAAATCCCTCAAACGCCTAACAACGTATGGCATTCCCTTCCGCCACAGCCGCCGCCGCCGCCGCCCGTCGCAGTTCCCTTCCAAATCCAAATCTCCACTTCTCTCTGTTAAATACAAAAATCTCTGCTTAATCGATGAACCGCCGCCGATCGGAATCGGAAACGGAAACGGAAACGGAAACACCTACCTCTCCGACCGCCATGGGCTACCCCGTAGGCTACTCCGACGTTTGTATCCCGAACGCCTTCCTCCATCTCCTTTTCTTCCTCGGCTATATTCGAAGCCTCATTATTTCAATCTTCCGATTTCTAGGGCTTTTCGATTTTCTCGAATCCGCCATCGTTTGCCCCCAAAATCCTCCTCCCTACATCTTCCACGATCGATCCGTATCGCCGCTCCTCATCGACGAATTCGTCCCCGTCGTCAAATTCTCCGACATTGTCGTCTCCACCAGAGCCGGATTTCCGTCGGAATGTTGCGCCGTTTGCCTCTGCGAGTTTCAGGACGATGAGGAGCTTAGGTTTCTGAAGAATTGCAAACACATTTTTCACAAGAAATGCTTGGACCGATGGATGATTCGCGATCAGAGAAGCTGTCCTCTCTGTAGAACCCTAATCGTGCCGGAGGAGTCAATTCCGCCGCTCATGGATTTTCCCGGCTGCTCTGAGTTTTTCGGCGACTATAACTAGATTGCCTTTTTTTTATTAACCAGAAGATTGCTAGTGGTTATGTAGATAAATTAGATTTTATTTCCTAAAAATTAAAATAAATAAATAAATAAATAAAATTGTGAANCGTAGTGATAATCTTTACTCTTTAGAAGTAAAGAGTAAGTAATGTGATCATGTCACAGTAGATGAATGTCGGGACCATTAGATATCGAATCCTGGACATAGGCGTTTCATTAACCGTTCTTCCAACATTCTAACAAATATCTAATAATTATTAAATATTTATAAAAGGGCGTTTCATTAACCGTTCTTCCAACATTCTAACAAATATCTAATAATTATTAAATATTTATAAAAGGTCGAGTAATATATTGAAAAAGTAATGGATTGTTTTCCATGCAAAAAGCATGGTTTTGAAATTTTTTTTGTGGCACATTGGAGGATGAAAAATTGTCTCTAGTTTTGGGTACAATAATGTGACCCTAAGTCTACCAATAATCAAACTCTTTTCATATAGTCAATATTTCATAATTGTAAAGACTCATTTAACCGGTTGGATCGGGGCCAACAAAAACCCGCTTCAAATGGGGTGAAAAATCTCTATTTAGATGAGGAATGGAGAAGGGAATGAGGAGAGATTTCTCCCCGTTAGTTAATCTGGGTCGAGGACGAATATTAGATTCTCAGTCTCGATTCCCACCTCCGACCCTACCCTGCCTCACTCTACTTACGTAAATAAAGAACTTGATCCATACGAATTTCACAAGGACGAGAATTGAAATTGTGGACACGGAGGGAACGAGAAAAGCGTCCTAGAAACAAAATTTTAAAAGTATTTACCTCTTCAAAACCGTCAAGTTTAAATCTTAAAATTTCCGACCGAACAAAAAACACTATTTAGTTACAATTTTATCCTCGTACTTCCATCCATCCATTCGAAACTATTGGCTTAGCTGAGTGATTTCCGGGAAGAAACACAAAAAGTTTATTTATTTATTTATTTATTTGAAAGAGGGTTAAATAGTCATTTCACATAGAAAAAAGAAATCCTATAATATTTATTCGAAAAAACAAAACCCCCTCTTTATTTCTGGGAAATTGCCCAAATATGTAATTGCAAGCGACTGGCTATAAAATCCCTCAAACGCCTAACAACGTATGGCATTCCCTTCCGCCACAGCCGCCGCCGCCGCCGCCCGTCGCAGTTCCCTTCCAAATCCAAATCTCCACTTCTCTCTGTTAAATACAAAAATCTCTGCTTAATCGATGAACCGCCGCCGATCGGAATCGGAAACGGAAACGGAAACGGAAACACCTACCTCTCCGACCGCCATGGGCTACCCCGTAGGCTACTCCGACGTTTGTATCCCGAACGCCTTCCTCCATCTCCTTTTCTTCCTCGGCTATATTCGAAGCCTCATTATTTCAATCTTCCGATTTCTAGGGCTTTTCGATTTTCTCGAATCCGCCATCGTTTGCCCCCAAAATCCTCCTCCCTACATCTTCCACGATCGATCCGTATCGCCGCTCCTCATCGACGAATTCGTCCCCGTCGTCAAATTCTCCGACATTGTCGTCTCCACCAGAGCCGGATTTCCGTCGGAATGTTGCGCCGTTTGCCTCTGCGAGTTTCAGGACGATGAGGAGCTTAGGTTTCTGAAGAATTGCAAACACATTTTTCACAAGAAATGCTTGGACCGATGGATGATTCGCGATCAGAGAAGCTGTCCTCTCTGTAGAACCCTAATCGTGCCGGAGGAGTCAATTCCGCCGCTCATGGATTTTCCCGGCTGCTCTGAGTTTTTCGGCGACTATAACTAGATTGCCTTTTTTTTATTAACCAGAAGATTGCTAGTGGTTATGTAGATAAATTAGATTTTATTTCCTAAAAATTAAAATAAATAAATAAATAAATAAAATTGTGAATTTCCAATATTTAAAATGAAATTCCATTTAAATATTAATCCAATTTTTTTGGATCATTGAAATAAAATAATTAGTTTATGTTCTTTTTAATTCTAATTCTAATCCTAATACTAATCATGTTAATTTTATTTTTATTTTCTTTTAATTAATTAATTATTTATTTTTGTCACTCTGTGATTGAACTCACTAGATTCAAATAAGAGAAATTAAATTAATATATTATATAATAAATGGACCTAAAAATTTAAATTTGAGGATTCGAATAAGATGAGAAGCATGCTATTCGATAAGCTTGTTGCACAAAATCACATATAAAAATATTATAAGGTTCCATTTGGCTCTTTCTTCCACGTTTTCTTTCAAACAATTTCATTGCTTATAACAGTGGCAAACTCGTGGGGTTCATGTCATTTACGCTGAGTTTCGTATTTTTATTTGCTAATCTTTGTTCCCCGTCCCAGTTTTTTTCTCAGAGATTCCACATTGGTTAGCTGTAGGCTTGAATTGTTACAAATTGTATTAGAGCCAGATACCAAACGGTATGTCAACGAGAACACTGGTCCCAAAATGGGTGAATTGTGAGATCTCATATCGATTGGAGAGGGGAACGGAACATTCCTTATAAGGGTATGGAAACCTTTCTCCGATAGACCCGTTTTAAAACTGTGAGATTGATGATGATACGTAACCAGCAAAAAGGGACAGTATCTATTAGCGTGGGTTTTGACCGTTATGAGATTGATGATGATACGTAACCAGCAAAAAGGGACAGTATCTATTAGCGTGGGTTTTGACCGTTACATCTTCTCTCTCCTCTCTTTCCTTCTTCTATTCTCATTTCAATTAGTACTAAATTTTCATATTGTATCGAATTTTTCCAACACGAACATAACTAATAATAAAGTGAAAGATTCGAATCTTCGTCTTTTACGATCTCTTCTTATAAAACAATTTTTTAAAATACAAAATTAAAGTTAAAAAAGGTATAATATGGTTGTGATCTCTTCTTATAAAACAATTTTTTAAAATACAAAATTAAAGTTAAAAAAGGTATAATATGGTTGTAAACCCTAATTTAGTGAGGGTATATTGGATTTGCAAGCCATTATTTTGCCTTTTATGGTACTTTTGAAGGGCAAGGCATTGGGTGTGAAGGCATGAAGCTTCCACTTCATTTCTCCGGTGTTTGTGGATTTTGAAGGGCAAGGCATTGGGTGTGAAGGCATGAAGCTTCCACTTCATTTCTCCGGTGTTTGTGGATCTTGTCTCTATTATTTCTCAAATTAATTTCTGCTCCAATTATTGCTATTTTTTATTTTTGTTAATAGATTTTATATGATAAAAACAAATAAAATATTGATTTAAGAATGGATGGCAACTAATTTATGGAATTTCCACGTCATTCATAGTACAACTTGCATAATCTTAATCAATAATCACACCATTGGGCCAACAAAATTCTACCAAAATAGCATTAATTTAAAAAATTTATACCTAATTTATTATATTTTTTTATTTCCTCAAATTTTAGAAACTAGTTTTAAAAAATACTTTCAAAATTTCAAACAAAAAAACTAAAATACTATCAAGCACAAGGTGATTTTTTAATTTTGGATTTAATAAATCTTCAACTTAACCTAAATATTATCCGTTTATCATCTTAATAGAATTAATGTGTGAGAGATCTCACATCGATTGGAGAAGAGAACGAAGTATTCCTTATGTGTGTGTGCAAACATCTTCCTAAAAGACATTATAAAACCGTGAGGCTGACAACGCTATATAATAGGTCAAAACGGACCATATTTGCTAGTGGTGGGCTTAAATTGTTACAACACTGAACGATGTGTCAACGAGAACGTTGACTCTCAAGGAGTACACTGTGAGATCCCACATCAGTTGGGAATGAGAACAAAATATTCCTTATAAAAGTGTGGAAACCTCTCATTAATAGACACATTTTAAAACTATAAAACTAAAAATAATACGTAGCAAGTCAAAATAGACAATATCATTTATATCATTTATACAAGAGAACAAAAGTAAACAAAAGTAGAACTAGATTGATGTCAAAGTAGTGCAAGTGGGGTAATGAATGGAGGTGTTGATCCATTACTCTCTCTAACAAGGTTGGAGTAGGTAAAGACAAAGACAGACAAATCATGGCTTCTCCCACTCAGTTTATCTCTCTCTACTAAAAACACACAAAAAGGTAAATCATGGTGAGATTCTTGATCTTCAAAATGGATATGGATGCCTCAAAAAGCACAAAGAAAAAGTATCAATTGTCTTCTAACTTTGTTTAAACAATGAAGGATTCCCAATCTCACTCCTTTTAAAGAGAATCATAAAATGTCTTCTAACTTTGTTTAAACAATGAAGGATTCCCAATCTCACTCCTTTTAAAGAGAATCATAAAAGATCTGTTCGAAAAACTAACGAGAAAGTATCTTTTTTTTCTATATAAAAATAAAGGATACGGATTAAATTAATAAAAATATTCTTAAAATTTATACCACTTAAAACTTTCAAAATATCTTTTTAATTTGATTAAATTAATAAAAATATTCTTAAAATTTATACCACTTAAAACTTTCAAAATATCTTTTTAATTTTTAAATATTTCATTAATATCTTTCCATATTTTAAAAAACTTCAAAAATATACTTACCGCTAGTAATTTGTTTAATAAATATTAACACTCTTACACTATATAAAAAAATTCAAAAAAATTCAAAAAAATTCTTACGTTTTATATATGGATAGAAACCGTCGAACCTTATAATGTTAACTTTGAAAATTCATAAGTATTTTTTAATATGGTACTAATGAAAATAGTATTTTTGAACTTTTTAACTTGAAATTTTAAATCAATCAAAAGGTATTTTTAAATTTTTTAAAAAAAGTTAGTTATTAATGACGCATTTGAGAAGGTATTTTTGAAACACTATTAAAGTTAAAAAAATATTTTATGAAACCTTTCCAAAGGTTTGAAGGTATCTTTTAAACAAAATATTAACATTTTCCATCCAAAATTAACGGTAAGAATATTTTTGAAACTTTTGATAGTTTAAGGTTATTTTTTAGACACGATACAAACTTTAAAAGTATTTTTATTAATTTAGTATTTATATCAATTTCAAACTTAAAATAAATCTAAAGCATACGATACTTCTAATTGATGTATAAACTAATGGCTACGGTTGGATTTGTCAATTGTCATTGACAATCTACACTATAATGTCACATTCATAATTTAATAACATGAGATATCAGATTGAAATGGCTGACCTGTCTTTGCCAGTGCCTTCAATGCTCCACCATTCATCTATGAGCTCAACCAATTTGAAATTGTCCTCCAAAGTAATCAGTGGAATAGTCTCCATCACCTTTAAAATGAAATTACAATAAAATTAGGAGGGAATAATAATAAAGGGTGACTAAACAAGCTTTTAGTTTTATTTATTTAACTCTTATAAAATCTTCCAAACAATAATATCGAACTGATATGGGGAAGTATTTAACTCAAAAGTTTAAATCTCCATGTGTTTTGGAGAGTAGAACGAAACATTTCTTATAACTGTATGAAAACTTCTCACCAGACACTAGCAAACACATTTTAAAACTTTGAGAGGAAGTCGGAAGAAAAAACTCAAAGAAGACAATATTTGCTAGTAGTGGGCTTGGACCATTACAAATGGTATCATAGTTAGTCACGAGACAGTGCGAGACACTAGTTGGAGTAGGACTAACCCTCTCCATAGTAGACACGTTTTAAAAACCGTGTGGCTGATGGCTATACATAACGGGACAAAATAAACAAAAAAAATAAAAAATAAAAACTTTTGGAAATACCTGTTATCAAATAAAAATATGCCAAAAGTAAACAAAAAAAATAAAAAATAAAAACTTTTGGAAATACCTGTTATCAAATAAAAATATGCCAAAAGTTCAAGGCAGATGATATAACTAGTTTAGAAATGAAACATCATATTTGGTTACCTAGAAAAAGCCATCTAGGGTGGATTCAAACCTTGCAACTACTTCTAACATTATTTGCTTAATGGAACAGTCATCAACAGTAATGCCTTGAAGCTAAAAACTAATTTGAACAATGCCTTCTATCACATACAGATTAGCCAAGACAAGACGCAAGATAATAAAGATGACGAGGGGTACCGATGTTGATAGCTGCCAAGGACCGTCGAGATTGTCTACAGCAAATCGATGACACTCCCTCTCTCTACAAGTGATTTTATGGGCTTGTAGCGAATAATGTGTAATACATTGGCCTCCATCTCAAAAGGCTCCTCTCTGTAGAATTTGATAACTCATTGGGTATATTTTNAAAAAAAAAAAAAAAAAAAAAAAAAAAAAAAAAAAAAGAAAGAAAGAAAGAAAAAAACGGAAATTATAAAGAGAGTCAAATGATAAAAAAGAAAGAAAGTTACATTAACTAGATGCCCTGTCAGGTCCCACATCGGTTGGAGAGGGGAACGAAACATTCCTGATAAGGGTGTGGAAACCTCTCCCTAACAAATGCGTTTGAAAACCGTGAAGCTGACTGTGATACATAATGGGCCAAAGCGGACAATATCTGCACTGGGTTTGATCTGTTATAAATGGTATCAGAGCCAGACATCGGGCGGTGTGCCAACAAGGATGCGATTGTGAGATCTCACATCAGTTAGAGAGGGGAATGAAGCCTTCCTTATTCCTTATAAAGGTGTGGAAACCTCTCCTAACATATGCATTTTAAAACTGTGAGGTTGACGGCAATATGTAACGGGTCAAAGCGGACATGGACAATATCTACTAACAGTGGGCTTGAGCAGTTACATGCCTCACTTCCACATTTTCAAGCTGTGTACGTGTTCAAGATATTCCTTACTAGACTACAAATGTGTCTAGTGGAGGTTCTGGAAATGAATCAGACAAAACCAAAATCATTAAGATTCAAATAACAAATAATTTACCGACTCCATAACAATAAGGTTTCATATGTGCTAATAACATCCAAAAGAATACAATGCAGATATGAGCTAAATTCAGTGAAAATTTTCCTCTGACAGTTTATAAAGGACAAAATCCACATCATCTGACAAGTCATATTACTAAGAAGCATGAGTGAAAGAATATATATCCAACATGGGAATTGATCTGAACTATCCTTCATATTGACTTAAAAGTTACAATTCTGACCACCTATGGAAATCTTAGAAAAGCTTCAATGATGGGAATACTGAAGCTCAAGTCTTTTGGAACCTTAGGTTTCTAAAATATGTTACAAATGAACTATTTGGTCAAAGAAGATCATCAATGCTCTGTAACGAGCCAGGATCCAATAGATCAATATTACCAAAGGAATTGGACCATGTCCACATGCATTACCGTCTGCAGATTCAAATTGGGATATAACATGAATGTGAACATTAAAATTAAAATTTAAAAAAAAAAGAAGAAGAAGAAAAAAAAGCTCTGTGGAAAAATCAAAGAATTTATTTTGGAGGTGTTTGTGAGTACCCATGTCTCCTCTTCACTTGTTATAGATTGCCTCAAAATTTCTTGATTAACTATTAGGCAATTTTGATAGAACACTCTCATCAAAATGTTTTTTCATATCATGAATGCACCTGCACCACAACTAGAATCTCAGAAAACAAAACGAAATAAAAAAATATAGAATAAAACTTGCTAGACTTGAAATATTCATATTTATAGAAGATAACTTTCATCCATTAGTAAATGTTATTTAGTATTGTTGGGAGAGAGTCCCACGTTGGCTAGTTTAGGGAATAATCATGGATTTATAAGTAAGGAATACACCTCTATTGGTATGAGGCCTTTTAGAGAAGCCCAAAGCAAAGTCATGAGAGCTTATGCTCAAAGTGGACAATATCATCTATTGTGGAGATCCGTGATTCCTAACAAATGTTATCTCTTCTTCGGAAAGACATCTCAAAAGTTCATTTAACTTCAAGATATAGAACCTCGATTGTTTTAAAATCAAAAGAGAACGGAATATAAATTGAAGCATTAAATTAACTCTCTACGTGGGCCTTGGTCTGTTCTTCATGCTTGTATGGAATTTACACATTCATAATTTCAAACGCAATGAGAAGTCAAACTTAATGTCTTGGGATGAAAAACTTAAAGCGATCATTGGGAATTTTGCAAGGTCTTGTTCCCCAATTTTTGTGTCTAAAGCTATGCAATGGCCGTTACGTTTAAGGCAACTACAGAGTAGCGAGGTCCAAGGTCTCTCAATGGTGAAGGCAACAAGATAAGGATAAAGAGCCCACCTAATAAAAAATAATGCTCTCTGACCTCACCTCACATATAAAAATGTTCAAATAAGCACAGTTTATTGGCTCAGATAGCTGCAGAATCTAATTGAGATTAGAACCTATCTATCCTGAATTCAGAAAACAAATTCGTTCTAAACCCTTTGTCTGGGGATTTCTTAACCAACTATAATTTTAGTTGAAAATCAGGCTTGAGGAAGATAAGTCATAGGTAGGAGTTAATAATGATGGATTTATAAGTCTGTAATCTAGCTTCTTCTCAAGGTTTTTAAAACACGTCTGCTAAGGAAAAGCTTCCACACCCTTATAAAGATTATTTTGTTCCTCTCTCCAACTAACGAGGGGTCTCACAATCCAGCCCTTCGGGGCCCAGCATCCTTGGTACACCGTCTGGTGTCTACCCCTTTGGAGCTCAACATTCTCGCTGGCACACTGCCCAGTGTCTGGATCTGATACCGATAGTAACAGCCCGGAGGGAAAACTAAGATCACACTCATCACCATCCTATTCATGTCATTAAATTAACTTCCTCTGATACTCGGCAGTGTCAAACAAAATATAATATCAAATACTCAACAGAGAAATAAGAAAATAAGCAATCTCCTTGAACATTCTGAACAAAAACTGGTTAAAATACGTAAGACTTGGGACAAACTTAAAGGAACAATATGAAATGGCATATTTACTTTTAGCTAGCGCGCAACAGAACCTCTGAAATTTGATTGAGATAAAACACAGAAAGAAAAACACTGATGAACACATTTGACATATTGCTAATTCCGCTTCTTCAAACCCTCATAATATGCTCAATACGGCTTTAGATTCTCGTATAGAACCCTAAATCCCAAATCCCAAGCTTCTCGGGTCAAAAATTAAAAGAAAAACCATCGCAACAACAAAAGAGAAAGAACAATGAATTCAGGAAAACAAACTCAGAAATGAAAAAGAAATATTCCAGATCAAAATTGAAGAAATACTTACATGTGGAAGAGGAGAGGAGAAAACTGGAGCAAATGAGAGAGGAAGGATGCGTTGGGTGTTAAGGGAGAACTGGAAAAGCCAAAGCCAGCAGAATGGCGCGAAGGGAAGAATAAAAAATGAGCTTCCGAACCGAACTATTAAGCAAAACCCAATTCTAACCGAACCGAACCGAACCGGAAGAGTTCGGTTTCATCGGTTTGAATATTATTATATTTATGTTGCGCTAGGAAAACAAAGAAGGAAAGGGAGGCGATAAATTCAAATATTAAATTAATTTAAAATTATTAAATACATATTTTTAAATATAATAAAAGTTATTATAATTATTTCATATTTTTTCTAGATTTTAAAATTATGTTATCAAATTTTGTCATTCTAATTTAGACATAAATCAGTGAAATGACTTTACGGTTTCATGGGAGTTCTATATTGAAAAATGAAAATTATTTATTTAAAATAATTATTAACATTATTTTATTCGACCCTCAAAATAATCCAAAAAAATACCGTTTGTTCAAGAAAATAGTTATTAAACTTTATATTATTTTTAATTATTAAATACGGGTATTAAGAAAAATGAGTCAAAAGTCCGATTAATCCAACTCAAGTTGTTCAGGTTGGATTTAATTTAAATAAATTAAAATTAGCACGATACAATTATATATATATATATATTTAAATTGAATGGGAAATTTAATTAAATGTTTGAAAATAAATAAATAGATATTTTAAAAACTAATATTTTACTTGGTTTAAAAATAAAAAATTTGAATAAATCTTGTTATTGGATTGAATTTATTCTTTAATATTATTTGGGTTGAAAATATTTAGAGAAATAATTTGGGACTAAAAATGTCAAAATCCAATGAGTGAGTTAGTAAACTATACCAAAGATAATTGAATAAATCAATAAATGGGTTAGATAGACATTATATTAATTATATTCTATAGTTTATATCATTAATATAATTCTTTAAAGTAGGAAACATGATTGTAACATGCCCATTAGATCAAGTATATACATTACATAGAATACCAATTTCAAAAAATTTACGCGAAGTATGGATACTTTTTTGATTTATCATCTATCACGTTAGCTTATGTCATTAGAACAGAAACCACGCCGACATTACGAAGATAACTAAATACAAAAATTTTACAAGCAAAAGAGAGTAAACCTAAACAATGCAGCTCGCACACAAACAAGTATAATTTCATCAATGAAAGAGGAAGAACATATGATCTGAGAAACTGCTAGGCTCTTATAATGAAGATCAAGAACTCCAATTCATCATGCTTTTGTATCAAGAATTCAAGTTCTTGTTCTTCTACTCAAAGCTTATTTTCTACTTGGATTTGAGTTTCATTTATCGCTTACCGATGCACTCCGTCGTGAACTTGTAGAGAATGAACGGAAATCTGGAGCTGAGAGATCTCGGTGATCCTTGCGTATGCTCCACAGTATCTCCGCACACCGCCTCATGCTCGGCCGATTCTGCCGCCGGGGAGCCAAGCATTGTAAAGTCAACTCCAGAATTTTTTCCACTGCCAAATGATTTGCAGCTGTTTGCTCTAGATTTGGGTCCAAGATTTCATTGGCCTTTCCTTCGTGAAACTTCTTCATGGCCTGCATTGGTTTCAACCCGGAGCGGTGAGTAACGTGTTAGTCCATGTTTTTACGATGGTATGATCTTGTCCTAATTGAATTCATGTCTACGTGAACTTACTTTGAGATTCTAACTACAAAATATGTACCACTAGAGATTTTCACATCCTTAACCTTTATGATATATGTGTTGAGGATTAGAATACATTTCCATTGGTACAAGACCTTTTGGAAACCAAAAGAATAGTCACGAGAGCTTATGCTCAAAGTGGATAATATCATATCATAAAGGAAGTTTGTGATTCTTAACATGGCATCAGAGCTATGCTCTAACTGAGTCATGATAATAGAATCCTCAAGTGTCGAACAAAAAAGTTGTGAGTCTTGAAGATGTAGTTAAAAGTGACTCAAGTGTCAAACAAATGGTGTACTTTGTTCGAAAGCTCCAGAGAAGGAGTTGACCTTGATTAAAGGGAGGTTGTTTGAGAGCTCCATAGGCCTCAAAGGAGGTTTTTATAGTGTATTTTGTTCGAGGGGAGGATGGTTGAGGATTATAATACATTTCCATTGGTATGAGACATTTTGGAAAACCAAAAGCAAAGCTATGAGAGTTTATGCTCAAAGTGGACAATGTTATACATGTGTCGAGCTTCATGATTCTTAACCATATGATCTTATACTAATAGTGAAATGACGAGAGAAAAAGTCTCACCCATTTTGGAGTGATCCGCTGGTCGAGTACTCGCTTGGGTTCTATGGGGCGCCTGCCTGTGACTAATTCAACCAACAGAACACCAAACGAATAGGTATCACTCTTTTCGGTCAATTGGTAAGTTTTGAGATATTCTGGGTCCAAGTAACCAGCAGTTCCTTTGACTTGAGTGGACACATGGGTCGCATCACCATCAGCTGCAAGTCTTGCAAAGCCAAAGTCTGCAACCTTGGCTCTATAATTCTCAGTCAAAAGAATGTTGGAAGACTTTATGTCTCTATGAATGATAGGACGGTCTACACAAAGCAGAACGTAATCAGGCTAACAAAGAACTAGGAGATGTATGATCTAGAAAAATCATATGACGATTGGAAATACTTCTCCAATAAACATTTTTTCTTTTGGAAGAATCACTTTTGAGTGTTTCTCTTCAACCCACCGCTAGCAGATATCGTCCTATTTGAGCTTTCCCTCAAGGTTTTTAAAACGCATATACTAGGGAGAGATTTCCACACCCTTATAAACGATGTTTCATTCTTCTCCCCAACTGATGTGGGATCTCACACACTATATACACACTTTCTATCCTCCAAAAGTCATTACAAATTCACTATAAGCGTTCTACGAAGTTAAGATGAGTAGAACATCGAATCAAATCCATACCTGTATACATATGAAGATATGTTATTGCATGAGCCACGTCGGTTGCAATGTCGAGCCTTGTAGCAAGGTCAAGAGTAGTGCCATGAATGCCTGCCATCAAGTTTCCTGATTTAGATAAGACTAAACAGTCTAGTTCAAAGAGAGGATAAAGCTGAAAAAGAAAATGTAACTCACACTCTAAGTGCTCTCTTAAAGTCCCATTGGGCACATACTCGACGATGACGATTCGTTCATCGTCATGTTCTAGATATCCATAGAACTTAACCAGACTTAAATGTTCTACTTGTGCAAGCGTTTGAATCTCGCTTATAAACTCCAAACCCGAACTAATATCATATATACTCTGCAGAGGAAGAGATTATGAAAACAAAATGGAATCCAAGTTAACAACAAAGAGTAGATTATTGTGTCTGAAAGCATTAACTCATAAAATGCTTAAGAATCAAATTTAACCTTCTTGGCACGTTTTATGGCCACAGGCACTCCATCAAGTTTCCCCTTGTAGACAGCCCCAAAACCCCCTTGCCCAATTTTTAAAGATGTGGAGAAGTTCTTCGTGGCCTTGCGGATTTTTTCTATGCTGATACTCAAAGATCCAGGCTCTCTATCAGGGGCAGCTAGATTTGAACTGAAGTGCGTTTCTCGCCTAGATCCTCGATTTCTTTTGCCATTAGGAATGGAAGCATCTAAAATTACAGAGAATAAACACACAATTTCATCCTAAAATCAGAATTGGACTGAGTAATTTACTGTTCAATTGAATTAAGAGCTCCAAAGTTTCAAGATATCAATGTTTAGCAAGATTATGAAATCCGCTATAATATTCAACTAGAAACAAATAAACGAGTCTTGGAGAATAAGTTTTTGCAATTTGCAAGAACAGGGAGATAATGCAGAAAACAAACAATTCGATGAAATCTTCACCAAATTTTCAGACGATCGTCCACGATCCGAAACGCAACGAGAAGAGAGCAAAAACCTATTCATTAATCTTCATCACCAGTTACTCAAAAGAGAATCCAGAAGTTAACACAGTATCATCCAGTCAAAAAATGACACACTCACAAAACCTAATCATTCGCCTCGCTTAAAATCAAGTATTACCTGAAGAATGACGAGATTCGCCACAATAACCCAAACCCGGCCAGGTTTCCTTCTCCGGCGGAGCAAAGCAAGTAAGAAAAGCTCCAGCAACGGACCGAGCAGCAGCTTTCACCGGATCAAGTCGGGAGCGGGATTCCATACCGATGGATACATCCGGACTGGGCGAGTAGGGAAAGTAAACCGGCGTATGACTACCACAGGAGCTGGAGTTCCGCCGCTCATTACCGGGGCTGGAATTCCGCCGCTCACCTCTGGAGCTGGTATCACGCCGCCCGTGCAATGGACTCGAGCTCGTCATTGCTTGCGTTTACAGAGTAGAGCTAATGATACAGAAATGGCGGTTCTGATTGTGGAGGGAGTTAAAAAAGACGACAAGAATATAAGTGGAGGACGCTAAAGTGCACCGAAATTAAGAGTCGTTGGTCAATGAGACTCTAACGTACGCCGTTGAATTTGCTCACGCGCGCGCACGTAACTGTATATGAAAAAGTTCATTTTTTACTATTATTATTTAAAAACCCTTTTTTCCCCTCTTTTTTAAAATATAATTTTAAAAAATATACTTTATTAATTGGTTTGGTAGATTTTAACAATCAACCATTACTTTATTTTAAAAAATTAACTATGGACCATAGTTAAAAATATTACACATTTATTAGATATTTGAATAATTTTTTATAAGATAAATAAATTTAATTAATTTAATCTGTTATATTTGATTCAATATATTTTAAATTCGATAAAAAAAAATAATTATAGATTTATCAACTTATTTTTATTTTCATACTCATAGCTCATCAAAACGAGAAAAAAAAAACTGTCCAAATAATCGATGATATATATATATATATATAATTTCTTGGGCTCTAAACGGAAAGCATATGTTAGAAGGATGAAACACGAACCACAAGTGGAAGCCTCAACGGGAGATGGAGGAAAATTTAAGCCAGTTGTTAGCAAATAGAGGAGGTGAGAACGATGTCAACATTGATGGAGGCTGATAGGCTAAAGCGTTTGAACATTCTTAGAGCAAGAGAGAATGAGGAAGGCTAAGAGAATCGAAGATGGAGGTCGGGAATTGTGTCGACGAGAGAGGAAGAGAGAAAAAAGAGTGGTTTTTTTAGTTTTGTTTATACTCCAACATTAAGTGTGTTTATAAAAACTCTCGACCATATTGCAGAAAAATATGGGAGAAATCACGTATTGAATTTAAATTTTTGTAATGAATTTTTTAAAAGTCAACTATTTTATTGACCAAGTCTCGAGTTGAATTTTGACTTGTTCTTTGACTCATGGAATTCATACAATTTAAACCGTCCCCACGCTCATTGAGTTTGAATTCGACCTCTATTTGTCTTCTTTACCGCTCATGTTCTTAAGGATAACTATGAATGTTCGTGTACGGTCATGATTATGATTATGTATATTATCATATAGTTTGTGTAAGACATATGTTACCATGAAATAAACAAGCATGTATGATCATGTACAAATATGGTTGATAGTCTCATGAGATATTAACATCGTGTTATGCTGAGCTATATCTATTGTTGCACTATGTCACCGAATGATGATCTGATAGTGGAACCTCATGCATGTTGTGTGATCATTTAGCCATAGATTGCTTCTTCAATCATGTACTGTACAACCATGCATACTTACGAGTTGGTTTCAACTACACGTTCGTGTGCAAGCCCATAGTCAAGCTAAGGATTGAGATGACGATTCTCTGCTAGTGGATTTATGTGCAGCTGTGTGAGTCGTGTATAGAGAAGTACAAAAATAAATCCCAAGGTTATTCATGAATTTAGGTCTCGTCAATCATGTTAATTATTGCACGTGTTTGCATTTTTCGACTCCAATAGTGAGGTCTCTCGTATCACACTCGGAGACTTGAGATCTTGGGCGTAGCTAACCTCTTTAAGTTCACTATTTCTTACGTGAAGGTGTACTCGAATTTTCGAATGATTAAACACCTAAGAATTTCATTTCACGATAAAATAATTTATATTTTTCAAGGTTTAATATGTCTTTTTATTGTTTAATCATATTAACTGTTTTAAAAAATTATATCAACTTGAATAGAGTTGAATTCGTCATAGTATATTTCATTAATAAAAAGGTCAGATGTTCGAATCTTCACTTGTTACTTAATAAAATAATTTTAAATAATTTTATAATTAGAGCATATAGTGTGATATAAGGAAAAAAAAAATAGAATCAATAAATAATTATTTAATGACTATTTAATGTTTAAAATCTAATTTTATTAATTAAGAGTAATAAATTTTAAAGCGATGAATTTACGTAATATTCTTGCTATTTAATATTTTTAAAAAATTCGGCTATTGTTGACCGTTGAGTTGGTTTGAGAAGCCCAGTGGACTAAATGCGGCCCATTGAATTTATGAAAACGAAAGGACCAATTTGCCCTCTATGCTACGGCATCCAAGTCACGTGCCGATGTCGGCGGCTTGGACATTTACCGTCATCTTTCCAAATTTTCTTAAAAATAAATAAAACAATTAATTAACGTTAATTAATATTGTATGATATTTTAATTTTTATATTTTCAACAAATCTTAAAATTATTTTTTTTAGTATTATTATTATTCACTTTTCAATGTAAATATATATATATATATATATATATATTATTTATTTATTTATTTATTTTATCAATATTGTCTCTAAAATATCATTAATTATTATTTTATTCAGAGGTTGGATTATGAACAACACGTGGGCCCGTTCTCAATGACATGACCGAGTGAGCTGTCAACAATATATAACAAATATTATTACCATTATTACTAATCGATCGAAACTTTAATACAAACATTTTTTATCTCGAGAGGAGGAAATGTCCATTTTTCCACATAGTTCAAAGTTCAAACCAACTCTATAAGCATTCTTTTGTCGGTATTACCGACACGACTCTCACTAGATAGTCGTCCATTTCTCTCTTCTTATTGCCTCGTGAACGTTCTTACTCAACTGCAGCCTCGTTCAAAAGCTTCAGTTTAAAATCTTTTTCAAATCCCGGTAATTTATCATTGCTATCGAGAATTAGAATCCGATAATTTAAAAGCTTTTGTAGTGGGTGCATTGTGTATGATATGTCCACCCAAAGCTATGCCATAAAAAGCCCTCCTTCTCTCTTCTTTTCCTTTGCCAAAAGGATAACCTTTTATTTTGTTTTCATTTATAATTTATTACTATTTCTTTGATTCCTTCATGGAATATTTTGCTTATCAAAGTCGGCCATCAGATCTCAACCGTCCATTCAATTTCTCTTCACTTTTGAAAACTCTCTTCTAGAACCGAACGGCTTGTAAGTGGTAGTGTAGCACTCCGTGCTTAGGATTCGATACTTGATAGCTCGAACATTTTCCACATCGTTACTTCCTTATTGTTTCTAAGAGTGAAGACTATTCTCATAATCCAGCTCGAGTTCTTTCAACATGTTTTGTCTTTACTTATGTGTTTTTTAGGAAAATTCTCAAGAGTTCACCGAATATAGAATTGCTCCAAATAAAATACGTTTCACTTTGGAGCTCTTATCACTGACCTACCGAAAACGAACTTGTACCTTGTTGCAAGGGATGTAAGGGAATACCGAGCTAATGAGATACTGAATTCAGAATCCAAATCTAAATCTAAATTTTGGATATAAATTAATATTTTAAAAGAATATATTTAGTATATAAATTTAAAAATAGAATTTTAAACAAAAATAGACATGTTTTATAAAATTTTAGAGAATTTGGAAGTAAGTTACTTTACATCAATCAAAAGTCAAAAGTCAATAAAATATGACAAAAAGTCAATGTCGATGAATAATTTTATAAAAATTAAAAAATTAAAAAATTAAAAATAATCTTTTTATTCACTCCTTTGCCCACGTTTAAAACTTATTATTAATATAAGAGGGAGAAACTATAATCATAAACATTATAAAAGTTGGTGAGCTGAAATCGTGTTCAGGTAATGTATCATAAAACACTCGAGCCCCAAGTAGAGAGAGAGAGGTATTTTCGCTTGTTCGTTAGGCCAAACACGGATGAATATCGAGACGAAAAATCGAATAATTTCTCGAACAAATGTATAAATAAAACATATGGGCATTAAAATAATCACTTTTTTTAAGTATAATTTGTAAATGTAATGGAATCTTTTTAAGATAAATACCAAATTAGAGAGGAAAAAAATTTGAATATTTTTGTAAAAAAATTATCAGCACGAATTGAAGTGGGTATGAGTAAGAGAATCATTCAGGTACATATCATTTAGTTTCATAATTGAAAATTCTCTCTCTCTCCTCTCCTCTGTTTTTCCCCCTTCTTTTCTCTCTCTCTCTCTCTCTCTCTCTCTCTCTCTAGACTTCTGAAGAACCCTTTTAAGCTTTTTCATTTCAAATTTTCTCTCTCTCTCTCTCTCTCTCTCTAGACTTCTGAAGAACCCTTTTAAGCTTTTTCATTTCAAATTTTGAAGCAAAAATTTCCATTCATCTTCAGTCAAAATCCAAAATAAACCATGTCTTCTCCAAGCAAACGCCGAGAGATGGACTTGATGAAACTGTTAAGTCTCTTTTTCCTTTTCTGGGTTTATGAACTTGTTTCTTATTGACTGTTCTTGGATGGATTCTTCTGGGTTTTGACAGGATGATGAGCGATTACAAAGTGGAGATGATTAATGATGGGATGCAAGAGTTTTATGTAGATTTTCATGGACCCAGTGAGAGTAAATCTTCTAAACTTTGATCTATAAGTTTCATTACATTTTTGTTTTGTTTTGTTTGTTCATGTTCTTGTTCTTGATGAGTTTGGATCTCTGATGCATGTGGTTTTCTTTATTTGCTGAACTCTGGATTTGATTTGATCTATATATAATTTCCTAAGTTCACTGTTAGCAGATTTTGTCCTTTTTAGGCTTTCTTTTTTGGGTTTTCTCTCAAGGTTTTTAAAACGCGTTTGTTAGGGAGAGGTTTCTACACTCTTATAAGAAATGTTTCGTTCTATTCTCCAACCAGTTTGGACTATTACGAATGGTATAGAGCCGGACACTGGGCGGTGTGTCAGTGAGGACGTTGGCTCTCAAGGGGGTGGATTGTGAGATCCTACATTGGTTGGAGAGGGGAATGAAGCATTCCTTATAAAGGTGTGGAAGCCTCTCATGAGTAGACGCGTTTTAAAACCTTGAGGGGAAGCTCGAGAGGGAAAGCTCAAAGAGGACTATATCTTCGGGCGATGTGCCAATGAGGACACTGGGTCCCCAAGGAGGTGGATTGTGAAATCCCACATTGGTTGGAGAGGGGAACGAAGTATTCTTTATAAGGGTGTGGAAACCTCTCATTAGTAGACGCGTTTTAAAACCTTGAGGGGAAGCTCGAAAGGGAAAGCTCAAAGAGGGCTATATCATCGGGCGGTGTGCCAACGAGGATGCTGGGTCCACAAGGAGTGGACTGTGAGATCCTACATCGGTTGGAGAGGGGAATGAAGTATTCCTTATAAGGGTGTGGAAACCTCTCATTAGTAGACGCGTTTTAAAACTTTGAGGGGAAGCTCGAAAGGGAAAGCTCAAAGAGGGCTATATCATCGGGCGGTGTGCCAACGAGGATGCTGGGTCCACAAGGAGTGGACTGTGAGATCCTACATCGGTTGGAGAGGGGAACGAAGTATTCCTTATAAGGGTGTGGAAACCTCTCATTAGTAGACGCGTTTTAAAACCTTGAGGGAAAGCTCAAAGAGGGCTATATCATCGGGCGGTGTGCCAACGAGGACGCTGGGTCCACAAGGAGTGAACTGTGAGATCCTACATCGGTTGGAGAGGGGAACAAAGTATTCCTTATAAGGGTGTAGAAACCTCTCATTAGTAGACGCGTTTTAAAACCTTGAGGGAAAGCTCGAAAGGGAAAGCTCAAAGAGGGCTGTATCATCGGGCGGTGTGCCAACGAGGATGCTGGGTCCACAAGGAGTGAACTGTGAGATTCTACATCGGTTGGAGAGGGGAACGAAGTATTCCTTATAAGGGTGTGGAAACCTCTCATTAGTCGACACGTTTTAAGAACCTTGAGGGGAAGCCCGAAAGGGAAAACCCAAAAAAGACAATATTTGCTAGCGGTGGGCTTAGGCTGTGGACCTGTCGAGTGTTTTATCATCGGTTTTCAAACATATGAAGTTATGGTTTTGTATTTTCCTTCCTTTTTGTTCCTTTTTTAGTTGCTTTAGCTGATTTTGATCTAAATAATTTGAGAATCTGTTCTTCTGAATGTTCATAGAGTAACAGATTGTTTATCTGGTTATGTTGTGTATGGCTATACTCATTTGAGGGACCTAATTCTCCCATGTTCTTGGAGAACAGAAGGAAATGGATAAAGAAAAGTCACAATGTGATGGGTTGTCTGGCAGGTCCTTATCATGGAGGTGTATGGAGGATACGAGTCGAACTCCCCGATGCTTACCCGTATAAATCGCCTTCGATAGGATTCGTTAACAAAATTTACCACCCCAATGTTGATGAGATGTGAGTTCATCATGTGTTCTTAGCTTAAAATGAAGTCGGTTTCAAGTCGTTTCATGTTTGGTCTTTGTTTCAGGTCGGGTTCGGTTTGTTTGGACGTTATCAATCAAACTTGGAGTCCCATGTTCGGTAGGCAAACTTCTTGGTTTGTTGTTTATTTCCCGTCATCTCGTGTTTTTCGGATTAATCACGCATCTTTATATGCTATACTTTCAGATCTTGTAAATGTTTTTGAAGTGTTCCTACCACAACTTCTTTTGTATCCCAATCCATCAGATCCTTTGAATGGAGAGGCTGCAGCCTTGATGATGCGTGACCGTGTTGCTTATGATCAAAGAGTAAAAGGTATTGATTTTCTTGTTGTTTTCGTGTCGAAGCACGAACGTATCGGAAATGAGCTTTACGAATGATTTTTCTAAAGCTTGCTGTCCATGTATAGCATTAATTTGATAGTTGTGTCGGGATAAGATACTCTTTATCTTTGATGTTTGTTCTCCTATCCTACTAGCCAGCCCTCGCTAGACTTATGGGCGATCCCTAGACTCGTGATTTGTGAGATCCCATATCGGTTAGAGAGGGGAACGAAACATTCCTTATAAGAGGTGTAGAAACCTCTCCCTAGTAGATGCGTTTTAAAACCGTGAGGCTGACGGCGATACGTAACAGGCCAAAGTGGACAATATCTGCTAGCGGTGGGCTTGGGCTGTTATAAATGGTATTAGAGTTAGACACTGGACGGTGTGTTAGCAAGGACGTTGGGCCCCCAAGGGGTGTGGGGTGGATTGTGAGATCCCATATCGGTTGGAGAGGGGAACGAAACCTTCCTTATATGGGTGTGGAAACCTCTTCCTAGTAGACGCGTTTTAAAACTGTGAGGCTGACGACGATACGTAACAGGCTAAAGTTGAGAATATTTGCTAGCGGTGGACTTGAGTTGTTATAAATGATATTAGAGCTAGACACTGGACGGTGTGTCAGCGAGGACGCTAGGCGCCCAAGGGGGGTGGATTGTGAGATCCCACATCAGTTGGAGAGGGGAACATAGCATTTCTTATATGGGTGTGAAAACCTCTTCCTAGTAGATGTGTTTTAAAACTGTGAGGTTGATGACGATACGTAACGGGCCCAAGTGGACAATATTTGTTAGCAGTGGACTTGAGCTGTTATAAATGATATTAGGGGTAGACATCGGGTGGTTTGCCTGCGAGGACGTTAGAACCCAAGGGGGGTAGATTATGAGATCTCACATTGGTTGGAGAGCGAAACAAAACCTTCCTTATAAGGGTGTGGAAACCTCTCTCTAGTAAACGCGTTTTAAAACCGTGAGATTGACGACAATGCGTAACGGGTCCAAATGATCTGTTAGCAGTGAGCTTGGGTTGTTAACATTAATAGCGAAGATAGCACATGTGAGTTCTCATGTTATCGTATCTTATTACAGAATACCGTGAAAGATACGCCAAGGCAGAAGAGATAGTAGCTGCACCCGACCAATCAAGCGACGAGGAACTAAGTGAAAATGAATCTGAGTCGAGCGACGAGGAAGTTGCAGGGAAAGCGGACCTCTAAGGGCTCATTTGAAGTAGCTTCCACTGTACAAATTGTGTTTCTGCTTGAATGCTTTCTTCTGTCATGTATATAAGAAAATGAATGCTTTTTGATGTTGCAATCATCATATGGTGTTAGATTATGTGAAGGAAGACTTTGTGATTCAAAACTTGCTATGCTTTGCTTAAGGTTAAAAGCTCTACAACTGACCTTTTAAACTAAAGTTCATATTCAATTTCAATATTACTTGTTTATGTTTTATTCTAACAAAACTGGGTTTTTTTTTCGTAATTCCACACGGTATGGATGTTCCTCGTCCTTGTCTCAACTTCTTAGTAAAGTTTTTTCGTTTATTTACATAGAAATTAAGTTTCACGAGAATTTTTTTAAAAAAAATCGTTTCAAATAACTTTTTTAAAGGATATATTTATGTTTCAACATAATTTCTATTAAAAATGTCGAAAATCCTAATAAATTGAGATCTCATCGTGGGTTGTAGAGAAAACAAAATATATTTCATATAAGAGTGGAAATCTCTCCATAGTAGATGCATTTTATAACTGTGAGACTAAAGACAATATGTAACAGGTCAAAGTAGACAATATACAATAGCTGTTACAAATAGTATTAGAGCCAAACACCAAGTCGGGTTGAAATATGGCTTTCAAATTAAGTAAATTAAGTTTCGAATTAGTGGTTGTGTCAACAAGGACACTGGCCCCCAAGGGTGGATTGTAAGAGGGTCGAAATATGGCTTTCAAATTAAGTTCTGAATTAGCGAATGTGCCAACAAGAACGCTGACCCCTAAGAGGATGGATTGTGAGATCCCACGTCGATTAGAAAAGAGAACGAAACATTTCTTATAATGGTAAGACAAGACGATACCTAGGACGGAGATGAAAAATACAATCCTGGATCTCAACTCCATTTAAATAACAGTAAGAAATTTATCTCAATTCTCTCCCTTATTGTTTAAGGAGATGGATACTACACTGCGAATTAAATGACATCGCCACATAAAGGATGAAGGATGGATATAAACTAATAAATATCTCAACTTTCTTTCTTTAACTAAAATCTCATCACTTTCTTAGTATATGAAAAGGAAAAAGTAACATACCAAAGAGAGTTCATGAACCGAAAAGCTATCCCTCCATGAGATGCTAGTGGTTTCATCAGCCTCTTGCCAATACAACTATTTAAGCCAAACAAACAGAGTTGATATCAATAGCCATATAATTGAATACAATAGTGATTTTGAAGGATATAGCCATATAGAGTACACAGATCTAACTATAGGATGTAAAGGATGTATTTCAATAATATAAAACATGGAGGATCTATGTATTCATGCATTGAAGAACAAAGGCCTACACTATTAACAGCACGAGCTATCTCTGCACCTTTACAAAACGATAGGGCTCTCCAAGGTATCGCTTGAGCTCGATATTAAATCTCTATTTCATATACTAACCTATAGAGTCAGATATGGCTGGGCCTCCTCTTTCCCGAATCTGTTCTTAATCTCTTCACGGGATTTGCCCAGCTAACAGGTCCGCCCCCACCGCTGGAAGATTGAGGCTGGTTAGGCCATCCTTGTGAATGAGGAGAGGGTTGACATTGTTTGCTGTCTTTTGAGACCGACCCTGGACCTGAGGTTCTATTGCCACGAGCAACAATCGGTGGTGATACCGGGCCACTCGATCCTGTCTTTGGCTTGACTATTGATTTTTCCCTGTCTTTTCTTTTCTTCTTGCAGATAACTAGTTCCCCAGGATGAGTAAGAAGTGGAGGTTCTTGCATCTGATATTGATCCTTACTTCCACTTCCACTGCCAAATCTTGATTCCTTCTGTGTAAACAAGTGACCTCTGGTGGCCCTCGTTTCTTCCCCGGACATAGGTCCACGCTGCAGTGATTTTGGAGACGTGCCCGAGTTGGTGTCCATATCCTTTATCATCTTCTGTCTTTTGGTTTGGCTTACAGGCCTCTCCCTCAAAGAAGCAGCCGTGGAAGTTCCTGGGCTCGAGAAAGATAGAGCATTCCGAGCTTCTCGGAAATCAGTGTCTGGAAATGCAATCTTCAGAATATCAAAGAAGAGGTCATGTACTTTTTTGGCCTCCAATCTTACCTGTATATCACAAAGGGACACAATTTCAAATTTTACTTGCAGGAGAATAAAAGAACTGAGAGTTAATGTAGAGACATAGAAGATAGCAAATGTTTAGTCCTTATTCACTTGGTACTACTAGTGTTCAACACATATCTATTGCATATATATTATACTAACAAGTGTGCAGTATGTCTAAAAAGTAGTGTTCGATGTGTTAGACATAGACATGTTATGATGTAGTCATACTAAAGTATGGATGCCCGCTTAGTTACAGACTTACATCCCATAAGTCTTACGAATGGGCTATATTATCATAACGTCTTAAAAAGGTTCTCCCTTTCACAATTATCGGGCAACAAACAACTTTTGTAGAGGGGCGACAAATTCTTGATGCATCTCTCATGGCAAATGAACTCATAGATGAATGGGAAAGAAAGAAACAAAAAGGTATAGTCACCAAATTTTGACTTGAAAAAAAGCCTTCGACAAGGTTGATTGGACTTTCCTCCAAAACATTCTTGTGGCAAAAGTCTTTGGCTCAAAATGTGGAGGTGGATAAAAGGATGCATCTCATCCACAAATTTCTTCATCATCATCAATGGAAGACCGAGAGGAAAGATTTATGCCACACGAGGTCTTTAACAAGGGGATCCACTACCCCTTTTCTTTTCATCATGGTAATGTATTGGCAGTTGACAAAAGCAGAATAAGAAGGGCAGATATAAGGTTTCCGGATTGGTAATTAAGACTTAAGCATCAACCACCTTCGAACATACAACACTCTCTTCTGACTCCGCAGATGTTTCTTCCATAAAAAAACATGATCAAGATGATAAAAAACCTCGAAGGTTTCTCTAAACAAAATATCAATCTCCAAAAAACAGAGATTATGAACATCAATATTAGTACAGAAATTATTGAAGAATTTGCTAGCATATATGGTTGTAAAAAGGGGAGAATGGCCGAAAATGTACCCTCGGGTTACCCTTAAAAGGAAACCACAAATCTTTTTTTCTTCAGGAAGACTTGTTATTGAAAAAATAGAAAGGTTGTCAACATGGTCATCACAGATCCACTATCCCCTTTTCTTTTCATCATGGTAACATATTGCAGCAGTTGACAAAAGTATAATAAGAAGGGCAGATGTAAGGTTCGGTTTTCAGATTGGTAGTGAAGGCTTAAGCATCAACCACCATCATAGACTGACTTGACAGATGTCTCTTCTATAAAAAAACACATGATCGAGACGGTAAAAACTTTCAAAGGATTCTTTGAACAAAATATTAATCTCCAAAAAACAGAGATTATAGTATAGAGATTATTGAAGAATTTGCTAGTATATATGATTGTAAGAAAGGGAGAATTGTCGACTATGTACCTAGATTACCCTTAAAAGGAAACCACAAATCTGTTTCCTTCTGGAAGATTGTTATTGAAAAGATAGAAAGAAGGCTATCGAACATGGTCATCATATTATACTTGAAAAGGCGGGAGACTCACCCTAATACAAACCACATTATCCAACCTCCTCACTTACTGCATGTCTTTGTTCAAAATGCCACAAAATGTGGCTTCGAATATAGAAAGATTATTAAACTATTTGTGGAAAGATGGCCCACACCTTATTGGATGGAATATTATAAACCTCCCAATAGAAAAGAGAGGAGTTGACTTTTTCTTGATAAAGAAGAATGAAGCTCTCCTCACAAAATGGTTATGGAGTCATCACGAAGAAAATGCCTTCTAGAAAAATCTTATAAAAGCTAAATATTCTCCTCCATCAATCAAAAATCAACCTCATCCATCTTCTGCAAAAGGGCCTTGGAAGTACATAAAGAAACATCAAAACCTCATCACCTAACTGAATTTGCCATCTAGACTGACCCATGGATTGAAAACATTGTGCTAGCCCTGCAATATCTACTTTTGTACAGACTCTCTCATAACAAAAAAAAGTCACGATCAAAAAATGTGGAATGTTGTCAATAAATTCTGGGACCTGAAACTTTGTAGGAATTTGAAGGATAATGAAGTAGACTCATTAACTTGGCTACCTAGCGCTGAAAAGGTCTTCTCTACAAAATCCTTGATGATGGACATGGGGGAAAAAGTAGAAGCGATAAATCCCATGCTAGCAAAGACAATATGGAAAGGACATAACCCTAAAAGGTGAAATTTCTCCTTTGGGAAATAGCACATAAAGCCATTAACTAATGTCTCTCTTAAAGGATCTATTGGACATGGCTTTAAAGTACCACCCGTTCATGAATGCAAAACCCTACTATGAAATCTGTGGGAAAAAAAAAGAAATCAAATAATATTCGCGGATAAGATACAAACTTATATAAAACTCTTTGACAATGTTGTTTACCAAACTATATCTTAGTGTAAACTGTCTAATATTTTTACTTCTGAGAGTTATACCACTCATACGAAACATCATGATATTACATCCCTTTTCAGTGGACTGGATGGAGTTACAGGTTCTTCTAGGGACTGGATGGAGTTACAGCTTAAGAAGAACCAAACAACACTCACCAAGTACAAAATCAAATGCCAAAATGAGATCCCAAGATAACTTATGTCAAGCCCGAACAGCAGATTTTCAAGTCTTAGTAATATCGTTCAAGAAATTGTGGTATGTGGCATGATAAATCAGCACTTTAACCATATTTCAGAAATTTGCATTAATATGTGTGTGAGAGAACAAGATTAGGAGGGTCAAATGTGCACTCTAAATAAAATGGCAAAAGGAGATAGGAAAAGGCGGTTCAACATAGAGCAGGAAACTAATCATGTTTTACATAGTTTATCTAAAGAAAAAACTAAACATTTAAAATCATACCTCATATGAGAACCCATGAAACTGCATAGCACCCTTCAACATAAACTGAACATCAAACACCAATTCCATTACTCCATTGTACTCTAATCTGTCGACACGTTGATCAATCTTCCGAAGATCCAAAATATTATTACTAACTCCACTTGGTAAACTAGAGTTCTCGATCCGTTTCCACAAATCTGTTAACAACGGCACAATTCGATGCCCTTCTTTGTCTATTCTACTCTGAAGCTTGCTAATAACATTCTTGCACTGAAAATATATTTTTCAAAAATTCAAATAAACTCAATTAAAATTTACAACCATGAAAACTTAAAAAAGGGTCAAGTTCATCACAGGATGCAACAATTTCGTATTTAAATGTTGAAATAAAATTAAAAAACCCATTAAACTAAGTTTTCTCAGAGCCAGCACTATCAAGAAAGGTTCTTCTAAGCATTAAGAAGTATTTTTCCAACCACGTTGAGTACTTTGTCTAAATTCTGAAGAGCTAAATAAATAATCACATCCTTCAAAGAGGAAGAGTATTAAAACCTTTACACGTACCCTTCTCTGGATTATGTCAGGCATCTTAGAACCAAAAGCTGAACTTCCACCTGCAGTCAATGGTTTACCGTCCCAGCTTTCTCTCGAGTGTTCAACAGCATCTTCTGCGGATCCAGTCAAAGAATTCAATCTGCTAGATTTAGGAGAAGAGTGCAACTTTGATGTAGGAGCCATCCTTCTAGTAGACAAATTACGCCGAGTTTTTGAAGATGATTCACTTTGTTCACGCTTCAAAGAATTAGAATCTCCATACGGTTTAGCCTCAGGATCGTTCTTAAATTTGTTAAATTTATGGTCTGCTCGAAATGGAGAGGGAGATGAAGAATCTCCATATTGAAGAGATTGTGTTTCACCGTATATCTTCTCTTCTCGCCTTTCCACAGGCGGACGCGGCCTAAGCCTAAGGGTCCTTTTTCGTTTTATCTTGGGTTGCAGTACCTGCTCCTCTTCTCCATCATCACGATCATGAATCCAACTTTCTGATTGTTGGTTCTCCATGTGAGAATCGCCAGACATTGCAATTTCCCCTTCTTCTAAGTCATCTGGCTGAAAAAAGTTTAAAAAGCCAGAGAAAAGACATAAAAACATAGATATGACAAAGGCCAACATTCAAACATCAAACTCCTAGTACAAAAGAGAATGATTTACCAGTCTTTTTGAAAGGGAACTAGGCCTGGCATCTAAGGCAGACAAGAAGCCAAATTTCTGAGAAGAAATAGGAGACACCAACTGTGTCAATCTTCGACTGCTGGAAGAGGAGCCTGAAGAGCCAGCTTCTTCGAGCAAATGATTATTTCTTGTGCTTTCTGAAGCCCGACGATAGTCATACATGGCATCACAAGCTGGACCATCTTCTAGCTGATCCTTAATAACTTGTGTCGCCTCAATATCTCTATTAAATTCATCATCTTCAAACTCTGCAACTTCTCCCTCTTCTTCCTGGACAGAGTAATCATTTCTCTCATCAGAACTTGCTTCTGAGAACTCTCCATTATCATCCTCCATTTCCTTGTAATTGGGAATCTTTTTACCCTTTGGCCGGCCTCTTTTTCTTTCAGTTCTTAGGGATGAATCAGATCCAAGTTCACTGGATTCCAAGCCATATCCACCACTAAACAAAATGTTTTTTGAAGGTCTTTTTGATAAATTAGCAATAACATTATTCACTTCTCTAGTACTAGCTCGAAGCCACTTAGGTAACTGGTCATACCTTGTCATTTCCTCCGTCCAATCAAGTTCTTCATCCATTTGATCAAACAGTTCGACCTCGTCTTCACTTCTAGCAATCATTCGATTCACCTCCTGAAGTGAAGGTACATCATGGACAGTTTCTTGATATCGCTCTTCATCATGCAACAATGTCTCTAAAGTCAGGCGCCTCTCTTCATGTGTTGTTCTCTGGTCAAAACGCCCAGCATTGATGACCTCATCTGCCATATCTATCTTGTATTGCTGAATATTATTTCTTATAAGGCTCTCAATAGATCCCATATATCGATCCTTACCAGCAAAATCATCTTCTAAATCACCTGACCCACCACTTCTTAGCTCATCTTCTTTCTGATGACTAGAGATTTTGTCAACCACTGCTTCCATGTAGATGACTTTGACTTCTCTTGTTTGTCCAATACGGTGGGCTCTAGCAACAGCTTGCTCCTCATTTTTAGGGTTGGGATCAGGGTCATAAATAATAACAGTGTCGGCAGACTGAAGATTAAGACCACGACCAGCAGCACGAATACTCAGCAAGAATATAAAGCAGTCTGAGTCAGGGCTATTGAAGTCCACTATGGCAGATTCACGATCCTCCAAACTAGTTGTTCCATCAATTCTTCTATATATGAGTCGCCGCCATTGCAAGTATTCCTCTAATATATCAAGTAGTTTTGTCATTGTGCTAAAAAGTAGTACTCTATGCCCCGTCTTCTCTAGTTTTATAAGGATCCTATCCAGTATCCACAGTTTCCCACACGATCTTATCAGGAAGTCTTTGGAGAGGTCACCATAGTATGGATAGTTAAGCAAAGGGTGGTTACAAGTTTTCCTCAGTTCCATACATCTGTTATTTAAGGTTTTATAAACCTTAGGTTGGTAATTCGGATTTTTTTGAACCCTGAGTTTCTCATCTTCCGGATCAACACGAAGAGTACCAGTGGACTTAATCCAGTTATATATGGCACTCTGCATGGCTGACATCCTACACCTCAACACTATGGAAACCTGAATTTCAAAACTGATGTCATTTGTTGACCAAATGAAAAGAAATGTGAACAGCAAGTGCAACAAAATCATACCTTTGGCGGAAGTGATCCTTCAACATCTTCAACACGACGACGGAGCATAAAAGGCTCAAGAATTTGGTGAAGACGATGGATTATAATAATTTTTTTCTCAGTCTCAAGCCAATCATCTTCAGCATTCGGCGTGGGGCCTTCCTTCTGAAAGGGTTTCGAAAACCAATCATGAAAAGCTTTTCGATTATCAAACACTTCCGGGAGAAGAAGATTAAGCAGCGACCAAAGTTCCTTCAAATCATTCTGCAAAAGAAGATTTGTGAAATGTTCGCTCATTAAAACATATTTTAAAAGTGGCTGAATAGTCAAGATAAGTATCCCAAATACCCAAGTTCAAAGCTTACTTCTCCGTCAAATTGGATTGACATGCAATCTTTTCTAAATTACAACAAACTAAAACTTAGATGCATATTATTTTGGTAATACTAATCAGCTCTATTCATATACACCCATTTGATACTAAGTCACCTTTTTTTCATTTTTGTTCTGCATACCTTTTCTAAAAGTTGAGCAGAGGAACAGAGATTTATTTTTAAAGGCAACGAAAGCCTTCTCGATCAAAAGCAGATAAGGCAAGCCACCGGTTCAAGCACAGTACTATCATCAATGGCTGGACACTTGTACAATGTTGTGGAAGGTAAAATAATTACAAGATAATGCCTTATCTGGGCAGAAAAAGGAAAATTTGGAGATGTTGTGGTACCCTACCTTTTCGATCATCAACTACATCAGCATCAAACTATATCTAAAGCATGTTTTCTCTCCCTATCATATTTTCTAGGCCACATAGAAGTCATTTATAGTAGAAACAATCAGAAGCAATATACCAATACACCCAACAGAGCCAAATAACTCAATGATTGAACAGCATTGACTCTATGCATACAAGAAACAGCTACTACTGATAACGAGCTGCCAGGAAGACTGTCTTGACAAACCTGTAATGGTGTCCCAGTAAGGAGCAACCGCCTCTGGCATCTGTACCTATCAAGGTCACGAGCTAGAACAGATTCCCTATCCTTCATTCTTTGTGCTTCATCAATTATAATATACTTCCAATCAATTTTAGAAAGCTTCGAGCGATCATACATGATAAACTCATAAGTTGTCACAAGAACATTAAATTTCAAGGCACAAACCTCCTGTGCAACATAATCAGTGAAGAAATCTTAGTAGCGTGACACCTCAATTATAAACAAATAAGGGGAGAAAAACATCTCTTACTTGTGAAAATAATTTTGACCGTTCATCCTTCCCACCAACATAAAAAATGCAAGACACGGATGGTAGCCAAGTATGAAGCTCGCTCTGCAAGATTTTCATTTTCCATTTCCATGGTATGAGTAAGCTCTTACTTGTAAAATGCCAAATGGTCAAAATAATTTTACTGACCTTCCAATTGACCAAAACAGCATTGGGGACAATTATAAGATGAGGTCCATAGTTCCCCTTAAATTCCATCAAATAAGCAATCAATGCCATGACCTGTAGAAAGAAAAACAGAATAAAGTACCAGAAAAAGATCTTATTAAGCAATAACCAGCATATATAAAGTTACCACACACTATAAAGGAGATAAGTTGTTCTCACTTCCAAAATAACATATTTCAAAAATTGGAAACAGGTTACAAGAGCCTAACAAATGGAATGTACCTGAACTGTCTTCCCAAGACCCATCTCATCTGCCAAGATTCCATTTAATTTATTGTTATATAGTGAAAGCATCCATTGCAATCCAACCTACAACATAAACAAAAATTATTAAGACAAATCCAGAAAGAGAAAGGGTACACTGAAATCCTAAAAAGTCAATCTAATTATTAGTGACCTACAAGTTGATAGTCTCTTAAGGTTCCAGCCCGTAACATTGACGGTTGTCTCGCAATTCTCTCATTCACAGCATGAGCAAGGTTATAGTACCTGACAAAAAGTAAAAGCCAGATGAAAATAATTGACAAAACAGTCCAGGAACAGTAAGGGCTACTCTTCCAGATCCGGTGAGATAAACATTAGTATGATAACATTCAAAAGAAAATGGACCCCTCTAGATCTAGAAAAAGAGTAAAGAAAACGCTGAACTTGATACAAAGCTGAAACACAGAACCTCATCTGCCAACCAAGCATCAGTCACATTGTGAATCATACTAACATATTATATTGAACTTACTTGTTCACATATGAACTATCCTTGGGAGCATTCATTTCCATAAAACGGTTTCTAATCATAACCTCCTCTCCTGCACAAGCAGCTGCCGCCCTAACTTCTTCTTCTGAAAGACCCTAATTCAACAAACAAGAACGCACATTTGAGAAAAACTACCAAATCAGCAGGTTGTAAGGAATAAACGTAACACAGTTTCTCATAAGATAGAGGAACCAAGTACTTGCCTGCAATCGGGCAGCAGCTGCAGCAATATTTGCAGCCTCTGCCACTTCCTGCTGACTCTTGGCAGCAGTTATTTTGCTTCCTAGCTTATGAAGATATTCTTCAGTCTGAGTCAAAAATGATGAGAGAACAGAATATCTCTCAGCAGCATCACCGGGCATGCTCGTCTGCTGCTCCAACAACATTTCTCTATATCTTTCAACATCATTATTCTTTAAAGCTTCCATCCTTCTGTTCCTATCATCATCTTTTCTTTTGGAGAATTCCCTCAACATTCTCTCATGATATTTTGCAACTCCTCTGTTACGTGCAGTCCGTGCATCACGGATGGCCCAGTGAGCCTCTAGAAGTTTTTTACGCCATAAAAAGACAGATTTCAGTTGCTTTTCCCTCATGGCTTTCTGTGAGGCTTGTACTTGTCGAGCTAGCTCCATACGTTGTCGCTCACATAGGCGCACAAACTTTCTATAGGGCCTATCAGGCATTGCCATTATCTCTTGCTGATGTTGATCAATTTCCTCCCTTAGACGTGCCTGTAGATCTAGAAGTCGAAGCTTCTTTTCTTCAATTTGCAAGCGTACTACCAAATCAGGTCTGATTCTTTTCCGCTCTAAGTTGACAGCCAGCAAACCACCAATTTTCTTTAAGTTTTCTGTCCTTTTCTTATTAATAACTTCCAGACCTTCCTCAAAAAGAAGATCTTTTACATTATAAGCCAACGTTAAATTGTTATTGTTATTAACTGCCACTGCTGAACCAAATGAGTCATGCTTCCTAGTGAAGTATGGGAAGTCAAATAGGGGTCCATGATACTTCCTAGCAGCGCCAACGTCTTTTGATTGGGGTGTCGCACTAGGTGGTGCAGGATTTTTAACTTGTGTAACATCTGGTACAGCAGCTTGGTTTGCAACAGCCTTTCCCCTTTCTACTGGAAAATCACTTTTACCTTGAGGCTTTTGGCTACCACGATCAATTTCCTGATCTGATTTAACAGAGACTGTTGCCTGGTGCTCTTCTTTTCCAGTAGATCCCGAAGGTACTGTTTCCTTCATTGCTAGGGGCATAGGAGGTTGCATGTCCGAAGTTGACATCTTTGATTTTTCATCCCCAGTTGAGACTTCTCTTGGAAATCTATGTCCATTACTTGATGCAAGAGACAGGGAGTCCTTCTCACTAGCCTCCACATTTCTGGTATCTTCCACAATCTTTCCAGATGGTTTATCCTGACTACTACCACCAGGAGGTAGAAATTGCTGCTGCAGCTGCACATCCAGGGGTGGAGGAGCAATAGCCCTTAGAAGCTCTTGTGGGAGTGTACCTTCTCCTTTCTGTCACAAAACAGAAATGGAAAGAACATAAAGAACACCATCCATCCAAAGATGGACAAAAAAGATCAGAAATTAAGCTTACAATGGAAAATAAAAAGAGAAGGAAGAAGAGAGAATACCTTTAGTCGCCTAAATGCCAAAATTTGAGCTTTTAAGACATGCAATTGATGTTTGGTAAACCCAAATCGCTGTTGTGCTGTCTGATTAGAGTGACCACTTTGTGATAAGGTTGAATTGCTAGGACCTCCATCACTAGTAGGAAGAGCAGGTTGTGGAGAGGATCGATTCACCTGCCTGACATACTGCGTTTGCAAATTATCTGGACTACTTAACGATGTTTTTCCTTGCAGGGAATGTTCGATGCTTTGGTTCACATTCCCAGAAGATTCAGAAGGAAGCACTGGAGGTATTGTATTTCCAGAAACTGGTAACCTGGAAGGTAACTGGTTTTCCACGCCAGGAATGCTGAACTGCTGCATGCTGGCATGGCTAGTGTTGTTAACAACACTGCCATTCATGTTTTGACCAAAGGGGCTCGGTGAAGCTATCTGCCTAGATTTTGTGCTGCTAGACTGTCCAAGCACGTCGTTCAATGAATTAGCATGGGCAGAAGCCTCTTTCCCAGAAAACGGAGAATTAATCTGCTGCTTGGAGACAGAAGCAGGTGATGACTGTGATCCCATATTATTTTCATTTGCTTTTTGTTGAGCAACCATTCTAGACTGCATCAGTGGGATAAGCTGTGCCATCAAGGTTGCATTTGCAGGTTGTGAAAGATCAATATTGCGTTCAAGAGCCCATGCTTGCATCGCCTGCAACTGAGCCATGGCAAGCTGATTGTTTGCCACGTTAGGGATTCCCTGTTGAGCTTGTGGTGCCTGCATAGGCCTTGTCATATTCACATGCATCAAATTACTCATGCCAGGTAGCTGGCTAGAAGATTTTGGGTCAGCTCTCTGATCAGAAGTTGACGGTTGTCCCTGTTCCATTTGTTTTTCACCACGTACAAGATCTGATGGGTTTTTAGATAAAGTCGATGCTTGATTAGAGCCCTGAGCTGGAATAAGATCCTGAATTTTCTGATTTCCCATTCGCATCTCTTGATCCTTAATAGAGTGAGGGCTCATAATTCCCATTTTAGCCTGATGCTGTGATTGCATTGCCATAGCAGACTTCTGCTGAGCTGCCATGGCATATTGCAGATAAGCTTGATGCACAGGATGATTCAGTGCTTGCTGCTCAAGACCTTGGCTTCTGTTTTGGCCCTCTTGAGAAGAACTATGGTGCTGTTGAGCCAGATCAATGAATTTTCTTGCTTGCTGAGGTAAATGTGAGGAACCAGGTGACTGAGGAAAATTATTCCCAGCTAGAACTCCTTGGAGACCCCCAGCTTGATATGATAGAAGGGCTTCATTTCCATCAGATTTTCTAAGTAATTGGTGTTGTAGCGACTGAATGACATAAATCAAAGTTGTACAAGACATGAAATTTTAGTAAATAATAATAAAAACAAAAAACTCCAGCTTAATTTAGAAGCTAGATCAACATGGGCACAACCCACAAAATAGGAACATACACTACTAAGACGCTGGCAAACGATGTCCAAGGAATAACAACAAAAGAGCAAATTAAACTCAATTTCCAGAACCCAGCTGACAATTCGTCGAACACATTAAGAGCACAAAAGAAATTGAACCACTTTACCTGCCTAGACGCCAGCTGCTGCTGTTGCTGCTGTTGCTGCTGCTGCTGCATTGAATCAAACCCCAAATGCGGCGTTGACACCGCCGACGACGATGACGACGGTGACGCCGCCGATGATGTCGATGCCGCCCGTCCGGCCGGAAACCCCGGATTCCGGATGGGCCCACCTCCACCCGATTGCATGCAAAATTAAACCAAAACTAAACTATCAACAACACTTCTTTCTAGTTCTATTACCAACAAGCCCAGATACGGAACAACCCCCCTCCTCTCACTCCGGTCAAAAACAGACAAAATTAAAATAAAACGGGTAAGTTTAATAAATCAAAATCCCTAGAAAATTCAACGGAAACCCTATATATACCCTCCGATCCCAATGTTCAAAACCCTTCCATCCCAACAGAAAAAAAGGAAATGAAAAGAAAAGAAAAAAAAAAA